>NW_024879238.1:710927-715927 GCF_018340385.1 Cyprinus carpio | reverse complement strand
TCCCCTTCAAAATGATCATTTTTGTACTTTTTTGTGGATGTTTTTCAGGTATTTTCGGTCCTGAGAGGGTTAATGACAGTGCTACAAAAATTGCTTAGAAATTTCTTGTTGTGTTCCATTTTTTGCCAAATGTTAGATTAAATTGTTTTATTGTTGTGTTCCATTTTATCAGTTCTCAATGGGACTGATTTCTTAATTGGGTTTTATTGATGTGGTTTATTGGTTTTCGAGTGAGTGTTGCTATTGTTATAATTATAAATAATGTTTTTTGTTTTTTCAAAAAATTAGGTGACTGACTTAGGTTAAGTTCATTTAGATCATTTTCTATGGATTGACTTAACTAAATAGATATAATGCCTGTGGTTATTGAGTTAATTTAAATGACGAAAAAAGATTAAAACCAAATAATTACTGATACTACAGCGTGCATGAGAAAAAAAGTTTTTAGAATTTCAGCACACAAGGGTTAACGGACAAAATGAATGAGGGTCAGGACGATATTACGACACTAACAGCAAAAGTTTTTGTTGAGTTGATTTTGGTTATTTTTTTAATTAAACTGTGAAATGAACAGAAAAATTGTTAAGTGAGTGCTTGTGGGTAATTAGATGCAGAGCAACACAGGAATAACAGAAATCAGGAAGATGAAGAGACCGAGTTCAGGATGAGATGATGATTATAGAACGGAGGAAGACAAACCTCCCAAAGACTGAAATAAGTTCATCGAGTGTGTATGGAATAAGTTTTTGGTGTGGTATGGATCTGAGGTTTTTTTGTGGTGGGGATCTGGGATTTATTAGTGGAGGGGTTTGTGTGTTTATTAGGGGGTGGGTTTGTGTTTGGATTTGTGTGTGAGTGTGGGGTTACGGGTGAGGTTGCAGGACGGAGGGGTTGGGTTAAAGGAGGGTCATAGGGGGCGCCATCACTCACCCTCAATCTAAACAATCCCAGTGTACAGTGTCATTGAAATAATCTGCCAGTGTGTCATTGAGTGAATCCACTGAAACACAACAGAACAACAACACAATCAAAGACATGCAGACAGAAGAGTCTCACAGCTGGCATTCACGACTCAGAGCTCTCTTTGTTTCTCAGTGCATTAGTGTGATGAACGTCTCCGCTCAACAGAGTTCATTCACAGACTCACTGTCGAGCACGCGGACGCTGATGGGCTGCTTCTGCTGGATGGTCTGCGTGTGCGGGAAGCGGGCGTAGCAGATGTAGTCGCTCCTGGAGTCCTCTGGCTGAATGTTGGAGAAGTAGAGATCTCCGTTCAGAGCCTGAGACACACGCCGGCTCTGCGGCAGACGCTGGAAATCTGCACACACACACCACACACACACACACACACACACACCCACAGGAGTGTGATCTAATAGCGAACACATTAATCATCCTTGATCCGGTTTTTGCAGGGGGTATTCAGGTGGGCAGCTTAAACAAAAACAACAAGCTGCATGCAGAGAAATTAACAAACCTCTGTAAAGCATCAACCACTACGGAGAGAAGTCGTCAAATCTTTTTTTTTATATCAGGACTCACAAAACAAAACTCACAAAAGTCTTATCTGCCATTTTAAATTTTGTGCAAAAGCCACAGCCTTTGAGGTGTTTTTCACTGAGTATTATCAGCAAGTCTTTCGTTGAGACTGCCACACAAAACAAAAAACAATCATAGTCATTTTTATTCTTATAAATGTTTTTAAGAAAATATTAGCGAGCTTATTTTCAACCATTGTACTTAGGAAGATTCTTAAGAACTTCTTGGAATTTATCTTAAGCAGAAAATACTGAAGAAGTTGGAAGGATAAGAAATATTTTAATGCCTAAGCTCAAAAAACAAAATTCAACAAAGAGAGGAGCTCACGCATATTAGTACAAAACATCTCACAAAAAACACTTTATTAAGAGGCCAAAAAGTTGCAAAAAAGTCCTCAGTGCAAAGTACAAAATGTTTTTGATTCACATTGTCATCAGTGTCATAACAGACAGAAAAGTTTTTACCGTAATGCATCTAATAAAACTGTCTGCACACTAACAATCATGAATAATACAAATATTATGCAAAAATATAAACAAAAGGATTATGTTAAATAATAATCCTTGATGCTTATGTAATGTTTTTGACATAATATTTTTGATATATACTTTTGTATAATATGTATATAGTATACTTATGAAGTGTACAGGCTTAGTTTTGCTGTATGTATGGATGGATAAATGATGTATGAATTTATCTTGAGAAGTTTCTTACGGTAAGACGATTTTTGTGAATCCTGCAGGTTTCTGCTGACACAACAAGTCTGTGATCGTTTCATTATTGTTATGAAAGTCACAATAATAGTGGGGCGTGGCACCACTCTAGCAGAGGGCGGACGAGTATAGTAGGTTTAGCACTAAAATGATTGGAGAAGACCAGCATACAGCACTGAAGATCCAGTTTAATTCAACATTACGAGATCAAAACATTGTTTTATGCTCACTAACATGCATGTAGAATAACAGGGTGAATTTTAATTTGGCTTACTGTTGTCCATCCAGAATATGATGGGCGGCGGGAGGCCGGCGGTGGGGGGGGCGGACAGTCTGCAGAATCAAAGACTGTCCCTTCGGGGCAATGATTGGACTTTTGGGGACGATTTGTGCCTCTCTTTAGAACACACAGAGGGAGACCCTGCAGAAACAGGGATGAATGATCACATGACTCTAAACACAGCCTGTGAAGGTTGACCGCTTTAAAGGGACAGTTCATTCAGCTGTTCATTTACCCTCAGGGCCATTCAGAACTGAAGCTGACCTTTCCTTCAGGTAGAACAGCCCAAAGAAGATTTTTTAGGCTTGAAACCCTGGTCTTTGATTCTAAAATGCAAGGTCAGCCGCTTATCGTCACTTTTAAGACTTAAAAACAAAACAAAACCGCAAAACAAAACAACAAAGAATGAATAAAGGTGGCTCCTGACCGATCTATTGACGGTACTTATGAAGTGAACACGATTAGTCTGTGCAAGAAACTAAAACATTCTTACCAAAAGTGAGTTTTGTACGATCTGTGCTGGTTTCGGGCGGTTCAGTACGTTTTCTTGATGAAACTGGTTCAACTAGTTCACCAACAAGAACTGATTCAAAAAAATCGTCCCTCCGGATCATGTTGTCTGAGGCGCTGGATTATAGTAATTCATGTGTGTAATGTATGTTCAGTTTCTCTTGCACAGGACTGATGTGCTCTGCTTCATAAGACCTCGATAGATCACTAAGAAGCCAATTCGGTGGTTGAATATGTTTTGTTGTTTTACTTTCAAAGTGGCTCGGTACCCTATTGACTGTGATTAAATGAATCCCCAAAGGCCAAAGATTTCAGCCAAAAAAATTTTATTGTTACTACTGAGGTAGAAAAAAGTGTCCAACTAAATTATCTAGCACTGCTGTTCTCAATGTATTTGGGCGTTGAACTATTCCTTTGTTCAAACTCGAGCGTTTAGGTTTTTCAAGCGGACGGGAGTGTGAGAGGGAGAGTGGTGAGTGTTGAGGAGAGAGAGATCTAAACAATGAGTGACACACGAGCGAGTCGGCAGGGTATGAGCGACCGTGCATGAGCCAGTCAGAAACAATGAGATTCACAGTCAAATATGAGATTTACCTCCGAAATATTGAGATGTCTGAGGATGCTGAGAATGTTCTTACGACACAGCGAAAGAGTGCGAGAGGGAAGGGGTTAAAACCAGAGGCTAGATGAGAGTGTGGAAGGGGACAGCTGTAGCTGTGATCTGATTGTGACGTACTGGACGGGCGGGATGATATATGCGGCTGGAGACGATGCTGCTGCCGAGACGGTTTGAGCCCGAGATAGTTGTGAGCGGAAGCACTGATAGAGCGCTTTCGTACGCCATCGGCCCTCGATCTCCTCGCCGCCGTGGCCATCCCCAGCGTCCTGAGTGGCGGCTTCATCAAGGACTTTAGGATCCTTATCGATGTCCAAATGCATCCCGTTCCGGGCCACCGGAACGCTGAGGTGTGAGGGGTAACAGCAAATGGCAGGGGTTAATTTGGTCAAACGTCAAATACTTAGTCACACTTGCTGCATGTTTTTTGCAACAAAAGACTGTGAACATTTTTGAGTCTTGTTTCAGTCAATAAAAACAGTAAATATTAACAGTTTGTATATTTTACAATCATATTTTAGCATTAAAAGTATTGCTTTTTAGTTTTCACATTTAGTCATGCTGCATGATGGTTAACAGTTATATTTGTGATTACTGATCTACTTTGTTGTCATTTCATCAGGATTATGGCAGAGTGTGAAGTCACATGCATGGTCTAGTTATCGCTTTATTAATTTATCATATAAATACACATCATTGTCCATAAACGGACTAAGGGGTAAAACAAGAACGCTCTGAAGCTTTTATTAAAAACTAATAATTCCTAATTACAAAATTCCATCTGGAAAGGATTATGGATGCTTGCTTTTAAAATCTATAATGGTTTTTTATCCTCTTTTTTTTTGATGGGATAAAGACAGGTTTTGGTAAAGTTGTATTTTTTGAAAACTACATTTCAGTCTCCTTCTTTTTTTCCCGCAAACACTAGAATAGTTCACCGCATGAAACCATAAAATCTCTGTCATCATTCACTCCACTCATGTTGTTCACAAACCTTTTTGTGTTTCTTTTTCTGTGGGAATCACATGAAAGAATGTCGGAAGGTAGCCATTGGATTCAACCGAGTAATTATTTTAACGATACTATGAGCGGCAGTTCAAAATAGGTATAACGCGTCATGCTGTTTTTTGTCATTATATCTTCGGAAATAGAGATAACTTTTGTGTTTTGAGAACAGAAGAAAGAAACTACAACAGGTTTGGGAACGGACTGAGTCGAATGAGTAATGAGGACAGAATGTGGGTGAAACTCTCCCGTGAATAAGATGCAACAGCTGACCAGTATGATGAATGAAAGGAAGATCAGAACAGGGTTATCACCTGGGATGCGGTTTCCCTTTGGC
>NW_024879238.1:507764-710350 GCF_018340385.1 Cyprinus carpio | reverse complement strand
CCTCCTCTGAGTTCGTCAGATCATAATTGTATTCATCTAATCCCATGTTATACTACGGAACTGAAGAGGGGAAAAGTTGAAACAAAAACTGTGAGATCTTGGACTGATGATGCTATTGAGAGTTTACAAGGATGTTTTGACTGTACCATATGGAATGTTTTTATGGATTCATCTGCTGATATTGATGAGCTTAATGATGTGGTTAGTTCCTGGGTAACTTATTGTGTTGATTCTGTTATTCTTGAAAAAGTTGTGAAGATATATCCAAATAATAAGCCATGGGTGAGCACCAATCTTAAGGGTTTGTTGATTAAGAAAAGAACTGCTTTTCAACGAGGGGATTTGCTTGAAGTTTAAAATGTACAGAAATTAATTAGACAAGAAATTAGGAGGGCAAAAATACGATATAAGGAAAAAGTGGAAATTAAATGAAGAACTAACTGTATGGGCTCAGTATGGGATATTCTTTAACTAATGACGGGCCTAAATAGTGGATGTAGAAAACAAAGTAAAGTACCCGGTTATGAGTTAGATAGTGTCCTTGCAGAGGATTTTAATAAATTTTACACTCGATTTGAAGAGCTGAACGGTGACATAGAACATGAGTTCTATAACTCCTCTCAAGATGGAAGTTTACCTGTTTCTTTTAATGTAGAAATGGTAGTCAATCCTTTTAAACAATGTAAAATTAAATTGAGTACTGGTCCGGATGGAATAAGTGGTAGGGTCCTGAAACAGCGCGCAGAAGAATTGGGTCCAATTTTTACTTATATTTTTAATTGGACTTTTGAGGTTCAGTAAATACCATAACTTTGGAAACAGTCGATTATTATTCCAGTAGCAAAAAATAATTGTCCTAAAGGCTTGACAGATTATAGACCGGTTTCCTTGACCTCGCTTATGATGAAGGTATTTGAGAAATTATTAAAGGAGGTACTATTGGAACAAACTACACCATTTCTCGACCCGATGCAATTTGCCTATAGGGCGGGGGAAGAGGTGTGCAGGATGCAACACTGACCTTACTGGACCTGTTGTACAAACATCTGGAGAGTAGTAGTAACCATGCAAGGTTATTATTTGTAGATTTTTTCATCTACAGCATTTAACACGATTCGAGTAAACTTGTTGGTTCACAAGCTTAGGTCGAGTTTTGGTGTGGATGCGAGAATGGCTGCTTGGTTGCTAGATTTCCTTACAAATAGGTCTCAAAGGGTAAGAGTTAATGGCGTGCTGTCAGATCCTATAATCACATCTACTGGCTCCCCACAGGGGTGTGTACTTTCTCCTCTCCTCTACATCCTATACACAAAATGAGTGTCGTAGTCAGCTTGAGAATTGGTATATTCTTAAGTTTGCTGATGATACAGTTATTTTGAGTTTGTTGGTTGGTGAGGAGAGGGAACATGGGCCAATTGTTAATTATTTTGCAACTTGCATTGATTTGCATTTTCCAGCCGAAACGTTTTATTCAATCTGTTCGCTTCTTGAATAATGGGCTGCAGGAATACTAAATACCGCTTATTGACGGGATCACACTACATTTGATACAGCATCTACGTGTTGTCGTTTCTGTCTTTATACGTGGCAAGCTGGAAGTATAATTTCAATTTGTCATATTGATCCAGCACCCTATTCAGGCATGCACTGACAGACAGCCATCTAGTGTCTGAAAACTGAAGGATTTTTAGCACTGCTTCTCCGACATTGATCTCTGTATAAAGTTGCTGGTAGTTTTTCTGACAGATGGGGCTATGCGAAAAACCATGCGTATGTTTGTGAAATCTGATATTCAACATTTCTTGGCAAAACAAGCATTGATGAGCACAGTTGAATTGAGTGACACGCACATTTCACAAATACGAAGTTGGGGTTGTACTGTCAATATTTTGTGACAACTGAATTGTGCTGTCCACACATTGCATTGCATCTGTCAGTTGCAAGCCCGATGCATCGTTTTCCCAGAACAACTTTCCAATTTGCATCTTGTTGCTTCTTTTTTTTGTATCATAATTTGGCAGGTGGTCCACCATATCTTTTTGGACTTCAAGAACTGGCCGGCATTCCCTTGCCCCTCTCTTTTGTCCAGCTTCATCATGTGGAGTTTGAGAGGTACTGGCTGCATTAGAATTGCTCCCTCATTTTTTTTTAACCCTGTGGCTTCCCAGAACACACAAGCACTTCGGCCACATTCATTTTGAATTCAAAGAGATCCATGATTTTCTGTATTCATTGTCCCTGTGAAACTCAAGCCAGCTGTTCACTACAGCAACATCAAAAGCATGAGTAATCATGCGCAGTGGCCATTTGCGGGAATTAATATCAATCCTGTAAAGGCTGATTAGCTGATCAAGCTTGTCCACCCCTCCCATGCCCTTGTTGTATTTCTTCACAACCTCTGGATGCTTGACCTGCACAAACTGCCTCTCTTTCTTATCCCACCTCTCAACTTCGTCTTCATCTCTAACACCAACAAAGTTGGAGGCCAGCATAACAGAGCGGTTATCAAACCACTTCACTAGGACAAATTTTCCATCCCTACTTCTAACTTCATCATGGCTTCCCCACGTTTTCTTAGACATTGCCTTGTCTGCCTTCAGTGGTAGATTTGCAAAGCGGCAAAGCCTTGCTGTTCCAGCAGCATGGATTTTCTTTTCTGCAAGAACTTCAAGGACATTATAGGTTGTGTGAAGTAGTTGTCAAAAAAGAGCTTGTGGTTGGGAGCCTGGATTCTCTGGCACAGGTGGAAGACAACAGAAGCTCCTTGCCCTAGAACATTTTTGCTTTTCTCAGAAAGCTCTAAAATTTTTACAATTGCTTGTTTTATTTTTGTTATTATTCTTCTTCATGATTATTTTACTTTCTTTTATGTAAAGCACTTTGAATTACCATTGTGTACTAAATGTCCAATTGTCTATTAAGGCAAGGCAAGTTTATTTATATAGCACGAGTTTTTGGGGCAGACCTGACCTGTTGAAAAGAGATGGTCTTCATCCCTCCTGAAATGGTGCTCTTCTCTCTAGAAATATGGCACATAGTCTTAGAGTTTACACATGAATAACTGAGGCCCAGGTCAGGAAGCAGACAGACTGGCTAAACCAACAATCCGCTAGCAGCCTCATGTCGCAGAAATCAGTTAATTCTCAGCACATAGAGAGTCTTTCACCTAGATATCACACTATAGAGAGTGTCTCTGTTCCCTGAACTAGAATATACAAAAAACATCCAAACCAATTTGAGAGTGACAATTTAATTGATGTTCAACAAATAAAAAAACAGATGTAATACAGATAAACAAATGATAAAGCTTGGGTAATTGAAAATCCAGTCCCTTTCTACGAAAGCACTTTTTGTAAATGATATGATCATTGATAATAACCTAAATGTGCTCTGTTTGACAGAAACCTGGCTAAAACTGGATGATTCAGTTATTTTAAATGAGTCTACCCCCCAAGATTGCTGTTATAAACATGAGCCACGTCCAAAAGGTAAAGGGGGAGGTTTTGCTACAATTTATTGTGATGTTTTCAGTATTTCTCAGAAGGTGGTCTTTAAGTATAACTCGTTTGAAGTACTGGTGTTTTATATAACATTATCCAGAGAAACAAATGTTAATGATAAATCCCCTGTGATGTTTGTACTGGCTATTGTATACAGACCACCAGGGCACCATACAGACTTTATTAATGAATATGCTGATTTTATATCCGAGTTAGTGCTGGCTGCAGATAAAGTTTTAATTGTTGGTGATTTTAATACCCATGTTGATAATGAAAAAGATGCACTGGGATCAGCATTCATAGACATTTTGAACTACTGTCACATGGAATTGATGTTGATGGTGTTGAAATTATGCAGACAAGTGTTGATATCTCAGACCATTATCTAGTCTTGTGCAAAGTTCATATAGCTAAAACTGTAAATTCTACTCTTTGTTACAAGTATGGTAGAACCAGTACCGTCGCATGGGCTGTGCCAAGTATGCGACTGCACAGGGCCTTGCTCCTGGCCTGCATTTTATGTCGTTTATGTCTAATTTTTATTACTGATTTCCACCCATTTTGTCCTTTGAAAGACTAAAATAGTCATAGCTGATAGACAGTATAAGACTCTGTGTGTAAGAATCAGTAAAACTGTTGTTAGGATGACAAAAAGTTTTAAAAGGTTTACTTTTAGGCTGGTCTAGAGCCCTGTATTTCACCCAGACTTTTTTACACACCTCGGGCTGGTCTTCGGGCCAATTTTCATGCCATAGTTCAGACACGTGCCTGTTTAAAGCTTCTCCTTATTTTTATATTTTAGACAACAATCAATTAGTGATGAAAAAAATTGTCCCGCTGATGGAAAAACATAAGACCGTGCTACCGCGACTGTCAAGAGTGACTCGACGATGTTTATTGTTTATTGTTCATTTTCCTCTTGACAATACCCTACAGATTCTCTATGGGGTTCAGGTCTGGTGAGTTTGCTGGTCAGTCAAGCACACCAACACCATGATCATTTAACCAACTTTTCATGCTTTTGTGTGGGCAGGTGCCAAATCCTGCTGGAAAATGAAATCAGCAACTTTAAAAAGCTGGTCAGCAGAAGAAAGTGTGAAGTGCTCCAGAATTTCTAGGTGAACAGGTGCAGTGACTTTGGTTTTCAAAGAACACAATGGACAAACACCACCAGATGACACTGCACCCCAAATCATCACAGGCTGTGGAAACTTAACACTGGACTTCAAGCAACTTCGGTTATGAGCTTTTCCACCCTTCCTCCAAATGAAATACAAAACTTGCTCTCATCTGAAAAAGGGACTTTGGACCACTGGGCAACAGTCCAATTCTTCTTCTCCTTAGCCCAGGTAAGACGCCTCTGAGGTTGTCTGTGGTTCAGGAGTGGCTTAACAAGAGGAATACAACAATTATAGCCAAATTCCTTGACACTTCTGTGTGTAGTGGCTCTTGATGCCTTGACCCCAGCCTCAGTCCATTCCTTGTGAAGTTCACTCAAATTCTTGAATTGATTTTGCTTGACAATCCTCATAAGGCTGCTTTACTCTCTGTTGGTTTTTGCATCTTTTTTTTTCCACACTTTTTTCCTTCCACTCAACTTTCTGTTAACATGCTTGGATACAGCACTCTGTGAACAGCCAACTTCTTTTGCAATGAATGTTTATGGCTTACCCTCCTTGTGAAGGGTGTCAATGATTGTCTTCTGGACAACTGTCAGATCAGCAGTCTTCCCCATGTTTGTGTAGCCTAGTGAACCAAACGGAGAGACCATTTTGAAGGCTCAGGAAACCTTTGCGGGTGTTTTGAGTTGATTAGCTGATTGGCATGTCACCATATTCTAATTTGTTGATATATATGAACTTTTCTAAAACATTCTAATTTATTGAGATTCACCTGTATTTTAGCATTCTTATTTACTTAATTGCTTTATTAGGGGTTCAAGCATGAAGTGAAACCCTATTATAATTGTTAGGATTTTTTTTATTATTATTATTATTATTATTATTAGGGGTTCAAGCACGCAGTGCTTAAACCCTATTGTAATTGTTAAGATTTTTATTATTATTATTCTTCCCTAAAACTGATTGTGCAGAACAAACTGTAAGGCCTAGAGAGCTGAAACTTTGTCAAAAGGTAGTAGTCTGGCTCGCTACTCAGGCGCAAAGACCCAGCCCAATCGGCCAATAGGGGGCACTACAGTGGACAAAAACACAAAATCGCTCATAACTCGTAGACTCATAGATCGTAGACTCAAAACTTTTACACTTTTGGAATCCTTGGTTCAAGGCCAACAAAAACCTAGAGGTTTAGATTTGCTCTACGGGGTCCGGTTTTCCCGGCATTTTTAAGTAAATTCAAAACCTACTTTGAACTAGTCCTAAGTTTTTCGCCCAATTGGAAGCAATCCACTGCAGAAATATTCTCAGTGAATATCAATAATTATCAAAAAAAAAGTTGACATTTTGACTCACCTTTGCAAAGGGATGTCGAAACGTTTGTAAAGTGGAGGGACCATTTTTACTAAAATTGCTATAACTCATGAACGGAATGAGATATCTTTACCAAACTCAGTACACATATGTACGAGCTCAATTTTTGGTCAAATAAAAAAGATTGCGCAGATCTGCCACTTGGTGGCGTTATAAGATGGAAAAAACATGAAAAGGGCTCAAACTACGCAACCGTTGGTCCGATCGACTTGAAAATTGGTATGCAGTGTCTTTGTCCAATGTGCCATAAGGATCTATGAGGACATAGGCATAGCTCAAAAAACACGGCCACCACTGGCCAATGAAATTTGAGCACCTATTAGACAGGGATTGAGGTTTTAGATCAGAACAAAACTTGGTGGGCACGTTTGAATCACTGCCCTAAAGGTCTGTAACAATTTTGAAATAAATCATCCGCTAGTTGGCGCTAACAATATTTTTTGGCTCTGTAAACACGTGGTGTTTCAAACATCCACAAAATATATGCATCATTTGATAGACCTCCTCAAAATGAGAAATTTTGTCTCAAGAACCATTGCTGTCAATCAAATCGTTTGTTAAATATTCTCAATTATGTTAAAAACCTACTTTTGTGAACTAGTCCTAGGTTTTTTACCCAATCGGAACCAAAGCATTGCAGTAATATTCTCTGGACTCTCTAGATCAATAATTATTAAAAAAAATTGAAATTTGTCCTTCGGTGATTTATAACGGGGTCATTTATAAAAGGGGTGTGGCCAAATATACCCAAAATCCTATAAAACCTAAACGAAAACTCATTCAAAAAATATATCTCAGGTTACTCTTAAGAAGCATGTAAAGTTTCATGGTGATCAGACCATAGGTGGCACTTTAACAGTTCAAAAGGCCTCAAAAACACAAGATTTCTATGGAAAATGACCTGAAACTGTAGAACATGTTATATATTTACAAAAACACTAGGTCTTCATATCATATGACAGATCTCCTCATTCTGAACAACTTTGCCTCTGGGACTAATGCTGTCAATCAAATCGTTCATTAAAAAGTCACAAATGTGTTAAAAACCTACTTTTGCAAACTAGTCCTAGGTTTTCCGCTTAATCTTGATCAAACTACGACAGAACAATTCTCTGGACTCTTTAGATCAATAATTATCAAAAAAAAATGTTGAATTTTGTCCTTTGGTTAGCTATTACAGGTCAATTTAGAAAAGGGGTGTGGCCAAAATACCCAAAAGCCTATAAAACCTAAACGAAATCAAAACTTTACGAAACTTGGAGAAAACATGTGTCAGATGACTCTTAACAATTATGCAAAGTTTCATAGAGATCAGATCATAGGTAGTGCTAAAAACAGTCACAAAGGCCTCAAAAATCAAGATTTATATGGTAAATAGCCTCAAATTAGTTGAAAATGGTCATATATTCACACAAATACTAGATCTTCATATCATATGATAGAGCACCTCATTCTGAAAAACTTTTGGACCAATGTTGTCAATAAACTGTTAATTAATATTCAAGATAATTTAAAAAGCTACTTTTGCAAACTATCCAAGGGTTTAAGCTTAAAATCAATAAAACCACTGAAGTACAAATCTCTAGACTCTGTAGGTCAATAATTATCAAAAAATCTTGAACAAATGCATTTGGACAACTATAAACTGGTCATTTTATAATATGTTCTTTACATAGTGTACCCAAAGGCCTATTAATACAAACAGACAGCCCACAAATTATCAAAACTGTGTAAAATAATGCATATTTTCATTCTAAAGAAGCATGCAAAATTTTAGAGGGATTGGGCAAAAAAAAAAAACACTCTAATAGTTATTATTTTTAAAAACACAGTGTTGTATGAGAAATTGCCATTTATAACCACTAGATGGCAGCGGAAGACCACTAATGGGCTCATTCAACTAACTTAAACAATACTGCTTTAATGGTTTTATAGATTCATGCCAAAACATTATAAAACCACTGTTATAACATTTAAAATCTCATTGAGTCAAAGTTTTCCATTTTGTTCATACAGACATATCAGTTTTTACAATTTTGCCACATTATGATTACAGTGAAATCTGAAAATGACATCTAAACTCTAAAAAAGAAGACTTGCAATAAATTTTGTGTCACCTATCACTTATTTCAAATATTTATATCTGTAACAAAATATGTCTGCATGTGTGTCTGTGTATGCTTATAGAGTATTAATATACTAGTTTTTAATTTCAGTGTGTGTGTATGTGTGTATGTCTGTTGTGTCTCTGTGAGCCTATTCTCCATTTTGGATGTGTTTAACTCAGCCATACATCCAGGTTGGCCAAGACCACCCCAAAGGTCTTAAAGTGCTTGAACCCCGGTAATCGCTGGTAATCGCCCCCGGTAATCGACCGTGATTCATTCGCATGTCAGTGAGCACCACATAACAATCGATCTTACACATGTTAAAGTTGGGTTTGTTACTATTAGCAACCCCCCCCCACCAAACATACACACAACATTGGAGAGGCCACTTCTATCACAAAAGGCTGCTTTGTAAGTAATCTTCCTGATTCCCCTAAAACCTTCAAAATGGCTGTTATTAAGCCTCTCATCAAAAAAACACAACTTGACCAAAAGAACTAGTTAATTACAGACTGATCTTGAATTTTCCTTTTCTGTCCAAGATACTATAAAAGGTAGTATCCTCACAATTATATTCCTTCTTAGAGAAAAATGGTATCTGTGAGGATTTCCAGTCAGGATTTAGACCATATCATAGTATTGAGACTGCTCTCATTAGAGTTACAAATGACCTGCTCTTATCATCTGATCATGGTTGCATCTCTGCTCTTGGTGCTATTGGATCATAGTGCTGCGTTCAACAATATTGACCACAACATTCTTTTGAATAGACTAGAAAACCTTGTTGGCATTAATTGAAGTGCATTAGCATGGTTTAAATCGTACTTATATGACCACCATCAATTCGTAGAAGTGAATGAAGAGGTATCATATCGATCACAAGTGCAGTATGGACTACCTCAAGGCTCAGTACTAGTGCCGTTACTCTTCATGCTTTACAATGTTACCCTTGGGAGATATCATCAGGAAACACAGTGTTAGCTTTCACTGTTATGCTGATGATACTAAGCTCTAGATTAGCCTGGCGAAACATACCAATTTTAAAAACAAGCGGAATGCATAGTCGATATAAAAAACTGGATGATGAGTAATTTCTTACTGCTAAATTCTGAAAAAACAGAGGTGTTAATTATAGGACCTAAAAATTCTGCATGTAATAACCTGGAACACTGTCTAAGACTTGAAGGCTGCGCTGTCAATTCTTCATCATCAGTTAGGAACCTAGGTGTGCTATTTGATAGCAACCTTTCCTTAGAAAGTCACACTTCTAGCATTTGTAAAACTGCATTTTCCATCTCAAAAATAGATCTAAATTATGACATATGCTCTCAATGTCAAATGCAGAAATGTTCATCCATGCGTTTATGACCTCAAGGTTAGATTATTGTAATGCTTTATTGGGTGGTTGTTCTGCACACTTAATATTCAAACTCCAACTGGTCCAAAATGCAGCAGCTAGAGTTCTTACTAGAACCAGGAAGTATGACCATATTAGCCTGGTTCTTTCAACTCTGCACTGGCTACCTATTAAAGTGGTCATATGACGTTGCTAAAAAGAACATTACTTTGTGTATTTGGTGTAATGAAATGTGTTTATGCGGTTTAAGGTTCAAAAAAAACATTATTTTCAACATACTGTATATTGCTTCTCCTCAATGCCCCGCCTTTCTGAAACACATAGTTTTTTTACAAAGCTCATCAGGCTGACAAGCAAGGTGTGCTCTGATTGGCCAGCTATCCAGACCTTTGATATGAAGTGATGGGAATCACCGTATGCTGCTGTATCATCCGCGCCACAAGGATGCACTGTTTTATTTCAAATCAAAGCTAAATACACGTAGAAACAGTTTCACTAATACTTCCAGATTTTTCCAAAAATATGCGGTGTGTACAGGAGTTTACTGGTCCATATACATTTTGATGCAGTGCTTGTCCCTGGAAGGCTGGTGTCCTGCAGTGTTTAGCTACAATCCGAATCAAACACACCTGAACTAGCTAATCAAGGTCTTTCTAGGTATACTTGAAACTTCAAGGCAGGTGTGTTGAGTCAAGTTGGAACTAAACTCTGCAGGACACTGGACCTCCGGGACTGAGTGTTGTGACTATCTTGCCTCTGTGGTGACCCCTAGCTCCAACTTGCCACAAAACACGTGCCCTGAAGTTTCAAGTAGACCAAGCAAGACCTTGATTATCTGGTTCAGGTGTGTTTGATTAGGGTAGGAGCTGAACTCTGCAAGACACTGGCCCTCCAGATACAAGTTTGGTGGCCCCTAACGTGGGGGAATATAATACAAACAGTCTTTAATGTTCAATGTTAAATTTACTTATAAAGCACTTTAAAACAACCTTAGTAAACCAAAGTGCTGTACACAGTTACACTGATCCAATCACACAATAAACATGTCATTATAAAACCACAATCACAAAACATTAAAAACATGAGAAAAAAGATACGTTTTTAAAAGACTTTTGAACTCAGACGCTGAAGAAGCTATTCTGATGGATAATGGCAAATTATTCCATAGCTTGGGGCCAGCAACAGCAAATGCTCTGTCACCCCTTTTTTTCAATCTAGTTCTGGGAACCAAAACCTGATGCTTAGTCTGTGATCTGAGTGATCTAGCTGGATTGTGTACTACACTCAACTCAGAGAGATATGGAGGAGAGAGGTTGTTTAGAGCTTTGTACATGAATAGCGTAATTAAAGAATTACTTTAATCCAATAACTCCAACAGATTATGGAAACTCAGGAGAATAAATAATAACAAAGAAAGGTGCAGGTGGGATTTGAGATTAGAGATTAACAAGTAAAGGAAACAACAAACTCAGGCAAACCAGAGAACAATGAAAATGAAATGAATGAATGAATGAGGGGTTTATATTGCTCTTTATTGTGTATTGCTGTACACGCAAAGCACTTTACTATCATGAGGGGTCATCAACAGAATATAATTGTTTTAGTATATGTTAGCTCAGGAACACGTCACATTTTAATAATATATACTACATGTTGATATTAACATTAACTATTGGTTAATGTTTTAGGAAAATTATTCAGTTTTAGTTAATTTTAGTACTGTAGTTAACTAACAAACTAATGAAACCTTATTGTAAAGTATTACTGATTACAATAAACCTGAAATTTACTGCATGCATTTAATATAAATTCAATATTTACATACATCCGTTCTAAGAAGAAGTGAGTTAGCATTCTGATACAGAACAGAACGTCTCGGTTACGTACGTAAGCCTTGTTCCCTGACGGAGGGAATGGAGACGTTATGTTCAGTGACTTATGGGGTCTCACTTGGGAGACCAATCATCTCTGGGTTTAAGAGAAAACGGCAATGAAAATTGGCTAGTGGATTTTACATACCTGAGCCACTTCCCGTGCCTACGGGTATAAATAGGCGACAGGTGCATCCCCTCATTCAGGTTTTACACTGAGGAGCCAAGAACGTGTCCCGGCAACAGCGAATGGTTCAAGGTTGTGGCATAAGGACATATCGTCTCCGTTCCCTCTATCAGGGAACGAGGGTTACGTACATAACTCGTGGTGACCGACAGATAGGGAACGTCTCGGTTATGTCGAACAACATATGGGGTCCTATGGAAAACGCCACAACCTGTCACAACCCTGTAGCACTGCAATTGTCGACAAGTGTGTCACAAAAGCTACGCTTAAGGTTGTAACCTTCCCAAAGCCCCAGCGCAAATTCACTGACCTTGGTACCGAAGGGGACCAAAAGGGGGAGTACATCGCTGCTGGAGAAGGCCATGCTGTTGTTCCGTCCACAAAAAGTTTTTGGAAGGGATTTCAACATTCATTGAAAGATTGCTTCAAATCTTTCCTATTTGTTGTTTCAGCTTGGCAGAACGATGGGGAAGCAAGTCTTAGGAAAAGATTGCTACGGAGACCACATCCTACCCGTAGGGAGGTGACAGGTGGAGATACTGATATGGACTGACCCAGGGGGCAGTACTACATATGGAATGGGTCTCTGAGGCAGGTCCTACCTTAGAGTAGGGATGGAACAGCTGCCAGAAGAGACTGACAGAGCGGGTCTGTCAAGGGAAGACACGGGTTTACCAAGAGGGAAACTTTACCCAGTACAGGGGCTGACCGGGACTCTGGGCATACTAACACCAGTACTGGGCCTGGCAACGAGGGTGCTGGAGGATGCTCGACCAGGGTACGCCAACCGGGGAACTCTACTAGGAGAAGAAAGGCTCTGCCCCGTGTTAGGGGGAATGGCGCAGCAAGCGTGACACCGAGCCAGCCCTTCCCACCAATTACTTGTTACCCAACACACGGCAAGAAACTGGCTCTATACAAAGGTTGTTAAACCTCGCGAAGGTGTTAGGTGTCGCCCAGCCCGCAGCTCGACAGATGTCTGCCAGAGAGGCGCCATGCGCCAGCGCATAGGAGGAGGCCACACTCCGTGTGGAGTGAGCCCTCACCCCTAGGGGGCACGGCTCACCTTGGGAATGGTACGCCAAAGACGATGGCATCCACTATACAGTGGACCAACCTCTGCTTGGAGACAGCCTTCCCTTTCTGCTGACGTCCAAAGCAGACCAGGAGCTACTCAGAGCTTCAGAAGCTCTGGGTGCGGTCCACGTAAATGTGAAGCGCTCTTACAGGACCCAGCAACGTCAAGGCTGGATCTGCCTCCTCCAGGGGCAGTGCTTGCAGGTTCACCACCTGGTCTCAGAAGGAAGTGGTGGGAACCTTGGGCACGTATCCAGGCCGGGGTCACAGGACAACATGGAGACTCCACTTCAGAGCATATTCCTGCCTCGTGGAGGGGGCTCTAGCCTGAGTGATAGTGTCTACCACCGCCGGTGGCAGATCACTTAGGTCTGCCACGTCCCGTCCAGAAGCCACATATGGAGGTTCCAAGATCTGGATGCGGGTGCCGTATGGTGCCCAGTTCCTGAGAGAAGAGGTCCCTACTCAGGGGGACGTGCCAGGGAAAGGCTGTCAGGAGGAGCATGAGTTCTGGAAACCAGGTCCGGGTGGGCCAGTAAGGCGCAACCAACAGGACCTGTTCCTCGTCCTACCTGACCTTGCACAGTGTCTGTGCGAGTAGGCTCACTGGGAGAACATATACTTATGTAGAGCCCGAGGCCAGCTGAGCTGCGCTCTACATTGAGAACCAATCAAACAGCCATAAGCACTCAGGGCTGGATGGTGTATTCACCTCCAACCTGATGCTCACAGCTGCCCGGGCAAGCACGGCTGTCAACTCTGGGTCCGATTCGGCAGTGGTGAGAACACCCGAGTCGGGCAGCCCTGCCGAATCTTCATCCACAGAGGTCAACAGCCCATCCCCCGATGATGCAATCGACATCTGATCTCCCGGTGGCAAACCAAATGACATGCTGGGACTGCCGTAAGATAGCCCAGCAGAAATCACCCAGCAGCCACACAGGACAAACACTGCGGAAGGGGTGAGAGGCCCGTGAGACATGGCCTGGCGGAGAAGCTCTCACTGTCACCCTGAAATCTCCCAGAGCACTAGCCGGCAGTCCTCCAGAAGGACACAAACGAAACGGCATCTTTAAAAAGACGCGAATTATCCATGATTTGCTCTTTTAGGAAATCTGCTCTTTTAGTTGAAGCGCCCACGGGAATTGCTGAAAGGGACACCGCTGTTCACGCCGTACCGCCAACCAGAACAGCTTCCCAACACACAGCAGATGAATGGCTTTGTTGAGTATAACCGCTTTTCATACAACCACTCGGCTCTGAAGCAAAAATCTGAATGAGTGGATGCACCTGTCGCCTATTTATACCCGTAGGCATGGGGAGTGGCTCAGGTATGTAAAATTTTCATTGCCGTTTTCTCTTAAACTCAGAGATGACTGGCCTCCCAAGTGAGACCCCATATGTCGTTCGACATAACTCGTAGTGACCGACAGATAGAGAACCACTATTCTCAGGTCAATCTCTTATAGACAGATGTACTGATTTAAGATACATTTTTGGTCTACAATAGATATTTACTTTATATTGAACAGTTGTCTTATGAATAAGTTTTTTTTAAAACTTGTGTCTTTATCCTAGACCCAGAATGCTGCAGCATCTGATGAAACTCCAGCCACTGGATCAAACCAAAATCAAATTGCAACAGAATCACATGAAATGAATCCTGTACTGAATCAAGATCAGGAGCCTGGTGTGAGTGACACGACAAAAACTAATACAGATTCAGGTGAATCACAAACATTCAATGAGGGAAGAAAACTCAACCTGATCCCACATTTCCTTGAACTCTGAGTGCTGCGCTGCTTAAAAAAAAAGAAAAAAAAGGTGACCTAGCTTGAAACAATAAGTCAACCTATAACAGTCAACTTAAGTTAACTCACCTGTTATGCCTCATGGCTCAAAAGGGATGTAACAGAAATAGGGCCATATGAGAAAGCCAAAATTGAATGCAAAAAATTAACAAAGTGAACTATACTGAACCTTTTGGAAAAGAAAAAAAACATCCTTCAAATAGCTGATTATAGTTTTAGGGGGCTAAGGCAACAAATAGGGTGGCTGAAGCCCACCTAAAAGGGTCTAGAACCGTCCCTGTAGTACAGCACTATACAGTATCTTACAGATGTGAGTACACCCCTCACATTTTTGTAAATATTTTATTATACCGTTTCATGTGACAACACTGAAGAAATGACACTTTGCTACAATGTAAAGTAGTGAGTGAACAGCTTGTATAAGTGTAAATTTGCTGTCCCCTCAAAATAATTTTAATGTCTAAACCGCTGGCCACAAAAGTGAGTAAACCCCTAAGTGTATATATCTAAATTGTGCCCAATGTGTCAATATTTTGTGCGCCCACCATTATTTTCCAGCACTGCCTTAACCCTCTTGGGCATGGAGTTCACCAGAGCTTCACAGGTTGCCACTGGAGTCCTCTTCCTAATGTTAGAGACCTTGCACTCCTCCACCTTCCGTTTGAGGATGCCCATGCTTGGCCAATCCATCACCTTTACCCTCAGCTTCTTTAGCAAGGCAGTGGTCGTCTTGAAGGTGTGTTTGAGGTCGTTATCATGTTGGAATACTTCCCTGCGGCCCAGTCTCCAAAGGGAGGGGATCATGCTCTGCTTCAGTATTTAAGTATTTGAATCCAATCCAAGATGGCGGCACCAGTGTTTTCTCGTTTGTCTGCGTAGCTTATCTGTGTCTGTATCTGTGTTTTATAAACTTAACTGGTTACCTGATTCGGAATAATTTTCATCCTGGGTCTCAGATCTGTGCTAACAACTTGGTAAACAGTAAATAATAACATAACCTGATAACTACAAAACGAGCTGGTCTGGCTGCATTGATAATATGAGGCTACCGATTTACCTGCTGCTCGCTTATGTGCTGAGCTAACCGACTGTGAATACTCCCGGATCTGGATCATTTGCATCTTCCCGGATTAGTCTCCCAAATTCTGCAACGATGCTGTTTCCTGATGCCGGTGGCTTTACATCAATCCACATGGCTTCATCGGACTTTTATGACTTTTCTACTAAGACCTTGCACAAGTACGAACTTCTCAGTTGGACAGAAATACGGCAGTTCCAGTCCTTCTCCTGCAAGCGTGATCATGGATCAGCAATGCACGCCCGACAAGATCAGTAGGTTTTTGGATTATTTTACTCCTGTTCCTATCAGGTAACATCCATCCCAACCCAGGACCAGAAATGACTGACCTTTGGAGCCCTAATGATTTGAAAGATATCAGTGGCTTGCGTTTTATTCATGTCAACATGCGCAGTCTGTTTAATAAAATCGATGATATTCGTCTGTGGGCTAAACTGACAGAAAGTGATATAATAGTCTTGTCAGAGACGTGGCTCAAACCATCAATTACAATCAATATGATTCACATCGAAGGGTATAATCTCTTTAAGATGGATCGTGTGGGTAAAGGAGGGGGAGTAGCCATATATGCTAAGGCATCGTTGGAATGTTGTTCCATTGAATCAATAACAAAGCCAAAATTCTTCGAACTATGTGCCATCAAACTAAATCTCTCCAATGGCACTTCTCTGACTGTGGTAGGATGCTACCGCCCACCTTCGGCTGCAGCTGGAGCAACTGCCCTGCTGTCTGACTTTTTGCATAAACTGCCTAATGAGTATATTGTCATAGGAGACCTGAACTGGGACTGGCTATCGACTTCATCACTGTTAAGAGACACATGTGACGCGTTACATTTGACGCAATTAGTACAGTCACCTGAACGCCTAAATCCAAAAAGAAATGGACAAATCTACATTAATCAACGTCATTCTGACTAATGCTCCACATAAGTACTCGGCTACTGGAGTTTTCTGTAATGTTGTCAGTGATCATTCTATGGTTATCTGTGTTAGAAATTGCAAATTGACTAAAACTAAGCCACGGTTTATTTTTAAATGAAATTACAAATGTTTTAATGAACAAGCTTTCCTTCATGAAATCTATCAGAGTAATTTAAACTTAGTCTGTGATATAGATGATGTTGAGCTGGCCTGGAATTATTTTAAAAAGACCATTTAGTCATAGTCGACAAACATGCCCCTATTAGAAGACATAGAGTGAGGGGCAGAGATAATCCTTGGTTTAATGAATCTATTGCAACAGCTATTAGAGAACGGAATGAAGCATGGATCAAAGCAAAAAGAAATAATAATGATAAATGTTGGTTAAATTATAGGGTATTAAGAAATAAATGCACAAGACTAATAAAAAGTACAAAAAGTTAATATTATTTGAATTTAATAAACGAAAACCTTAATGACCCCAAAAAATTTCGGAAAGCAATTAGATCTTCTTTTGGTGACAAGCCACCCCCAACTATCCCTGAGGTTATAATAGTAAGCCATAGTGAAGTAAGGGGTAAACAAAATGTAGTAGACACTTTTAACAAGCACTTTATTAATTAGTTACTCAGTCGACACTTCAAGCCAGCTCTGCAAATACTGTAACCTCTATCACAGACTCGTCTAGTGTAAGTTTAAATAATTTAAACTTTACTCCTATATCTGTCTCTGAAGTACGAGAGGCACTGTTAGGCTTGGACTGTAAAAAGTCTGCTGGCTCAGACCAGATTAAGCCATATTTCCTCAAAACTGCTGCAAACTTGATTGCTGATCCTATTTCCTCCATTTTCCTCCAATCTTAATCTATACAGTGGTTCCATCCCCAAGTCATGGAAATCTGCATTTGTCCTCCCATTATTAAAAAGTGGAGACCCGTCAGCCTTAGACAATTATTGACCAATCTCCAGACTATCTGTCTTGGCTAAATTGTTTGAGTCTCTAATAAATGAGCAACAAAAACATTTTTTAGCTGACAACTGTATTTTAAGTTCCACTCAGTCTGGTTTCCGGCAAGGACACAGTACAATTACGGCTGTAACCTATATTGTTAATGCTTTAGATGACAAAAAGTCTTGTGCTGCTTTATTTATTGATTTATCTAAAGCATTTGACACTGTTGACCATCATCTTCTTCTGCAAAGATTGCAAAACATAGGTTTTAGTAGCAATGTGTTAAATTGGTTTTCTAATTACTTGAGTGGTAGAACTCAGTGTGTGGCATTAGATAACTGTACTTCATCCCTGCTAGACGTAAAAATGGGTGTCCCTCAAGGATCAATTTTGGGCCCTATTTTATTTTCCATTTATATAAATAATTTAGGTTTGAATCTGAATCAAGCTAAGGCTCATCTGTACGCAGATGATACTATTTTGTACACCTCTGCTATGTCATTGAAGGAAGCAATTCAAAATTTACAGTCTGCCTTTAGTCAGGTACAAAAATCTCTGGTAGGATTAAAGTTGGTATTAAATGCTAAAAAACATTCACATTCTCTTATCGATTTCACTATTTTCATTACAGGTACAGCAGCTAGGACTCACCACTGCACTCTGTATGAAACTGTACAATGGTCCTCCCCCTCCCTCTCCCTCAGAAGGAAAATCCATTTATTGATTTTTATTGCTAGAGCACTAATGGGTAAATTACCCATCTATATTTCAAATTTGCTTATTTACCAAAATAGTGTTTACAGGACAAGGTCATCAAAAAAAATACTATTAATTACTCCATCAACAAAAACAGCCATTGGTAAAAAAGCTTTCTCATCATATGCACCAAATGCCTGGAATGATGTGCATCATCTTTAGAAGAGGCTTTCTTCTGGGATGACAGCCATGCAGACCAATTTGATGCAGTCTGAGCACTGACAGGCTGACCCCCCCCCCCCCCCCCCCACCCAACCCCACCCCACCCCTTCAACCTCTGCAGCAATGCTGGCAAACACTCATAACATCTATTTCCCAAACACAACCTCTGGATATGATGCTGAGCATGTACACTCAACTTCTTTTGGTTGACCATGGTGACTCCTGTTCTGAGTGGAACTTGTCCTGTTAAACCGCTGTATGGTCTTGGCCACCGTGCTGCAGCTCAGTTTCAGAATCGTGTCGATCTTCTTATAGCCTACGTCGTCTTTATGCAGAGCAACAAATCTTTTTTTCAGATCCTCAGAGTTCTTTGCCATGAGGTGCCATGTTGAACTTCCAGTGGCCAGTATGGGAGAGTGAGAGAGATAGCACCAAATTTAACACACCTGCTCCCCATTCACACCTGAGACCTTGCAACACTAATGAGTCACATGACACCGGGGAGAAAAAATGGCTAATTGGGCCCAATTTGGACATTTTCACTTAGGGGTGTACTCACTTTTGTGGCCAGCGGTTTAGACATTAATGGCTGTGTGTTGAGTTATTTTGAGGGGACAGCAAATGTACACTGTTATACAATCTGTACACTCACTACTTTACATTGTAGCAAAGTGTAATTTCTTCAGTGTTGTCTCATGAAAAGAGCAAAAATAAAATATAAATAATAAATAATAATAAAATATTTACAAAAATGCGAGGGGTGTACTCACTTCTGTGAGATACTGTATATTTTGTTATGTGTGTTTTTTTGGTGTTTATGTTCTAAATGATTTTATTAAACTACTGTTGCTACACTACAGTTATACACATTTACACTTTAATAATAGGAGTATTTTCTTATAGTAATAGTAGTTTGATGCTGTTCGTATTACTTAGTGCAAATAGTGGTGAATATCTACACCTTATTATTGTAGCAGGCTACATTATAAAACAGTACAGGCTACAATAATAACATATTGAGTGTAAATTATAATTTTTATTTAAAAATTATTAAATCGATGCCACCCCTACAACTAGCCCTAACCATATCCAATATGCACGTTATTTTCCACTTTTCGATAATTTTGTCAATTTTTATTTAAAATATATGCCTTTCCAATGTGATACGGGATGTGAAAAGGGAGAAGAACGAGTTTGGTAGAAGGCGGAATTGAACCCGGGTCCGACGCGTCAAAAAACAACTGCTTTGTGCTCTACCATTTGCGCCACAGAATCTAATAGTATGTTGAAGTAGCCTCTGCCAAAATAAAAACAAAATAATGATTAAAAATAGCCTACAGGAGCGTTTATTTTCATGAGAGGGCAATCGAATGTGCCCATTCTATTTTGCCCTCAGTACCTTGTCGTCTATCCGCCATAAACATTCATAAAGTGTTGCACTCGTCATAAAATTATGCACATATCCAAAAAGGAATTCATGATATCTTAAATAACAATTTTTACTAGTGAAAATTTAATTTTAACCTGTAAGAATTAAGTTACAGATATCAAGAAGTATGTGTATTACTAGTTGTAATTTCATTTTTGATATGGGGTTTGGGGGTAGTTCTGTATAGCTTGTGGGTACTGAAAAATAAAGGTGTGAATCTCTTGCTCTTTCATATGGTCTGATGAGGGTTTCAAACCTGCAGATCAGGTTTAGGCAAAGTGTCTGCAACGCTATCTCACGACTGGTTCGTGCATGTTTTGCGAGGTGGCTAATTTGTATGACCAGAATGTATTCATTAGCTACCAATATATTGAACCATCTCTTTATGTTTTTCTAAATCCCAAACAGAGTCCAGGCATCAGAAAACTATCCATCTATGAACATGTTTTATAGGCTATTTTAGATTTGGGAAATACACATCCGTTATGTACTTTAAATACAATAGAGTTTTTGGGGGACAAGATATTTTATAGACTTTCTGTGATTTACAATGCACAAACCAGAAGCAACAATACTGGCAGAGAAGGATTGGC
Source organism: Cyprinus carpio (assembly GCF_018340385.1). Lineage (NCBI taxonomy): Eukaryota > Metazoa > Chordata > Actinopteri > Cypriniformes > Cyprinidae > Cyprinus > Cyprinus carpio. The sequence continues at coordinate 690,058 of NW_024879238.1, read as the reverse complement.
CCCACTTAAAACATAAAATATAAATTTTATTAAAATTTTCATTTTTGTGCTTCAGAGGAAAACAGACCGTTCTGAAAGCAGAATTTATGCAAACGCGTATAAAATGCTTTAAAAACTTTAACAGAGATGTCTAGAGGGTATTTAATAGGTCTGCCCCCCACGTAAGATTTTTCTAGTTACTAGCTGTTGTTCATTTGTCATTATTCAACTAATTGCACATTTATATTAAATTAACACAGTCTAATCCATAATGAGCCTTAATATATTCTGCACTCAAGCACATGGATTATGTTTGCCACAAAGCACAAGCAGAAGTAGCCCAATAATTGTGAAATAGGAGACATTTTAATTATTTATTAATAAACTAATGTTTTCTTGTTGGCTGTAAGATGAAATTCATGGTCATCTCCACAGGATGCGCATAATTAGGGAGTATTTGATTTCGTTTTAAATTGGTTAGTTTAAAAGTAGACATTTCAAGATGATCCACAAAAAAAGTCAAAGATAGGCAGAAGATTGTTTATTTGAATTCTGGTGCTCTCTCGTGACGCTCGCTGTGACGCACCTGTCATCTGATGGAGGTGTACCTTAGCGATCGGCTTTTGCACAAAATATTCTTTCTTTTTTTTCCCCAACATTTTTCACATATGTGTGAGTGTTTTTTATGGTGAATGTGCCTGTATCTGCATGATTACCATCTGTTTGAGTGCAAATCAGCTCGCTATTACTGTGCAATCACAGCTATCAATGTGAACACCATCTATATGAATAGAGTGATGATTATTGACTTTGTGGCGCATATGTATTATTACCATCTCTATAACTGGCCATCAGCACGTATTTTCATTGTAATTCATTGTAAATGCTGCATTTCTAGCAATCTCAGGATGTTCTGTAATTGTTGGCATACAAAGTTAAATCTTTTTTATTTTTCTTACTCAAATTATTCTTATTGTATTTTTCTAGTGCTCAAATAAATCACTTATATGATGTTATAGTTTCTGTCTAGTGTTTTATAATTGAAAATAATATGCAGTGGTATGTTTAATGACTAAAATAGTTTGTAGAACCCTTCAATACAGTTGGTAATATTTTTTTTATATTTAGGGGGGTGGGGGGGACTAAACATAGTCTCAGAAAAATGGGAATCTCATTTTTCATGATATCTTCTTCAGATTTTTAAAAAGAAACTCATGAGACATGTGACTTTCAACCCATTACTTTTCTAGGTTGCTCCAGGACTGATTTCATGTATTTTTATATATATATATAAAAAAAAATTATAATAATAATAATTCAGCATGGTACAGTTTTTTCAAGGCACTTCAGTGTCCATAACTTTTAATTTTATTGACCATTATCTACTCTGGTTGATGAAAAGTAAAGCCCAAAGGGTGTTCTTTCCAAAGTTATGTTTGTAACACACTGAAGTAAGGAACTGTTTTAACAATTGAACAATTTTAAGTTAGGTAGGGCACTTTCAGCTGTGAGTCCCATAATGGGGGGTCTGGTTAACAGGTTAAGCAGAATAATTTATCCGTTTATATAATCCATCCATTCTTTTCAGTTTCAATGATTTAGCCAAATCGTGGACAGTTTTATTTGTTTTTGGTTTTTTTTGTTTTAGTTTGGCCTAAATAATGGGAGGGAAATTATTCAGTGCCTCACGTTTTACTAAAATAATGTAAATAATTTATAAAACAATTTCTTAATCAGTGTACAGACAGATATCTTTTCCCCAAATAGTTATCTGTCAAAATAAAGGACCGGTAATGAATAACAAAGTATGTGCGTGTTTTATTCTGTTTTATTCATTCTAAGAAATGAACATAACTTCATCTGTGAATATAAATATTTTAACTAGAGTGTTTTTCTTTCATTTTCCGCTGACTGCAGCCGTCATATGTAACACACCAGTGAGGCAAATCTGACGGCTATTTGCGAACATGTGCTTTGATGCGTTTGTTTAATAACTTGTGGTTAAAACACCACTCAGTGGTCAAAATCTGCAAATGCACTTTGCAGACATGGCGGTGTCTTTATTAAATTAATTCATAATTGTTTGCAATTCAATTCACACTTATTTGTATAGCTTTTTACATGATACACTGTTGCAAAGCAGCTTCACAGAAAATAAACATTTCTACATTACATTTAGTAGTTTACAGCACTTGTCAATCTGCGACACCAAACAAGAACAGAGGGGGATGCCAAAAGACCACTAAACGAGCTACCTTGACCTGACTGTTCCAGAATTACTAAACCACTGACTACTGCATAATCTAAATTTAAAACTCCTTCAGTCAGCATCCACTATAAAACACTTGTGCGTTTAAGCCAAAGCTTTTTTTTTTTTTACTGATATCTGTAGTGAGTACCTACTAATAGCCCATCTTCGCCACCTCTGATTAAATTGGCCTTGTTTTCTCTGCACTAGAGCTGTTTTGAACTTACTGTTTGAATGCATTCACTTTCTGGATCCTTAGACATTCCAGGAGTTTACTAGTTGATCTGATTGCAAAAAAAAAAAAAAATTACAATTTACTGATTCAGATTAGTAATTATTTTACTACTCTGTGCTAGGGTGACCACCTGGCTATAGATCTGTTTCAATGCGGGACATGTGCGAGATATATTTATTACTGTTATGCTTTGTAAATACTGATTTACATTCGTTGGCATATGTGCCAATTTGTGTTTCTGCAATGCCCACATTCCAGGTTGTGCTTCTAGCAACATTAAATTCAGGAGAGAAGATAATTTTTGAGCGCACACATGTAATGTCTGACCAATAGAGAGCTTTCTGTTTGAGTGATTGGATGGGAATCCACCTGCGATCACAGAGATTTGCGCTCGTGCATTTAATGCACTCTTCCAGGCTATAATGCGCTCTGGACAGTTGTAATAATAATTAAAAAAAACTCCATAGAAAAAGGAGAAGAAAGTCATGTCTGAAAGCTTCAATCGATTTTTAATTTGTTAAATGAATGGAGAATATTGTGTTTTTCTGTCGGTGGTGCGCAAACACTGAGGTCTGCACTTATTCCTTTGAGCCATCCATGCAGTCATCATCAACAGAAAAACCCCACACCCCTTATCCTAATCATTGCGTATCATATGCACACTAAAGTCAATTTCTGCATATAAATACAATGCCAAATAGAAACAGAAGCTTGTGTTATTGACACGATATTGATATTGATAATTTACAATATAAAGCAGCATAGGTTTTTTTTATTTTAAGACAATCATATGCTCTTGCGGGCCACATTAATTAACGGGAAGGGCCAAAATAGGCGTGCTTGAGTTTGACACGTGAGATAGGTGATTAGTTAAACACTGGGGCATCCTTTTAACAGCAGGTAAGTATATTGTATTTGCAGGTGAACATATACATATACCACTAATAGTGAATGAGCCAGTGTAATGCAAATATGGCTGAAAGGTCTGACATGACAATAAAATGCAACACGAACAATATTGTATGAAGTGTTGTTTGTTTACATTGTGCCTCGCATTATGAAAGTAATGTTTGGGATATCGCGAGCAAACCTTTGTGATGTACAGTTTGATGTTGTATATTCATCCAAATTATGGTGAAAACCAAAATATTTATGTGTTAAAATAACATTTGTGTATTCAAAAAGTATAGGAGCAAACCAACCCTGTGATGTCACATGCTGTGGTATCCCAAGATGGCAAGTCCTTGCTTCAAAAGCTATAACAAAACATCCATTATTCTTTAAAAATGGTTACATTAATTGTGTTTGTTATTGTCACGACACGCACACAGACAGGTAGATCCAAAAGCAGTATGTTTATTGGGGTGATCCAAAATCCGACAACATCCAGGCAAAGGTCAAAATCCAGGTAATCCGTCCAAAACAAGAAACATAGACAACATCCAGAAACACGAAAAACCAGGGAACCAGGAAAACACAGGGTGACATTCAACAAGGACTCCGTGACACAGACAGAAACAAACCAGGTATATATATAGACAGGTGATTACAATACTAACGGGGAATTGGCTGAGTGCAATGATTAATAACCAGGGACAGCTGAGTGCAATGAACAGTGATGAACAGATAAGGCTAGTGGGAAATGTAGTTCTGAAGGGGGTGACACTAAGGGGAAGTGAGACCTCTAGTGGCCACCCAGGGAGACACAAACCAGACACCGTGACACTACCCCCCTCTAAGGAGCAGCTTCTAGATGCTCCTCAGAACAAACCAAACACAAAACAAAGAGACCAGGAGGGAGGTGGACTGGTGGAGGCAGAACAGGGGGAGGGATGGCGGGCCAGGCCCCGTGTAGGGGAACTGAGACCGGCAGCGATGGCTCCCCTGGTAGATCAGGTCAGATCAGGGGGCCATGGTGGACCCGAAAGTTCAGGGGACCACGAGGGACCAGGCCGTTCAGGTGGCCACGGTGGACCCGAAAGTTCAGGGGACCACGAGGGACCAGACCGGCAGTACAGGTGGCCACGGTGGACCCGAAAGTTCAGGGGACCACAAGGGGCCAGGCAGTTCAGGTGGCCACGGTGGATCAGTCCATTCTCGTTCGTTGTGCAGACGCCAGGCCAGGGGGGAATTCGCCATTTGAGTGGCCCGAACGGAACCTGCCAATCGGGAGCCAGTAAGGAGCAGGCTGTGGCGATGGCCAGGTCACGGCATTGGGAACGGCATCGGGAACGGCCTCAGACAAGGGCACCGCCTCGGGACAGCCTTGGACACGGGTATCGCCTCTGGAACCATCTCGGGCCCCGCATCGGCCTCCAGAACAGCATCGGGCACCGCCTCGGGAATGGCCTCAGGAACGGCATCGGACAAGGACACCGCCTCGGGAAACGACCCTCGGCATCGGGCACCGCCTCGGGAACGGTCTCAGGAACGGCCTCAGGAACGGCCTCAGGAATGGCCTCAGGAACGGCATTGGACAAGGACCCCGCCTCGGGAACGGCCTCGGGCACGACCTCGGGCTCCGCCTCGGGAACGGCCTCGGGCACCGCCTCGGGAACGGCCTCGGGCTCGGCATCGGGCACCGCCTCGGGAACGGCCTCGGCATCGGGCACAGCCTCGGGAACGGCCTCGGGAACGGCCTTGGACAAGGGACCAACCGCCTCGGGAACGACCTCTGCATCGGGCACCGCCTCGGGAACGACCCTCGGCCTGCGCATCGGGCCACCGCCTCGGGAACGACCTCGGCCTGCGCATCGGGCACCGCCTCGGGAACGACCTCGGCCTGCGCATCGGGCACCGCCTCGGTCTCTGGAACCAACTCGGGCACCGCATCGGCCCTCCGGAACAGCATCGGGCACCGCCTCGGCCTCCGGAACAGCATCGGGCACCGCTTCGGCATCGGGCACAGCCTCGGCATCGGGCACCGCCTCGGGCACAGCCTCGACCTGCGGAACAGCATCGGTCCACTGCCTCGACCTCCGGAACGGCATCGGTCACCGCCTCGGCATCGGGCAACAGCCTCGGCATCGGGAACAACATCGGGCACCGCCTCGGCATCGGGAACAACATCGGGCACCGCCTCGACCTCCGGAACAGCCTCGGGCACCGCCTCGGCCTCCGGAACAGCCTCGGGCTCGGGCATTACATCGGGAACCGTCTCTGGCATCGGGCATTGCATCGGGAACTGCCTCGACCACCGCCTCCGCACCGCCTCGGTCATTGCCTCGGGCACCGCCTCGGGCACAGCCTCGGTATCGGACATTGCATCGGGAACCGCATCGGGCACCGCCTCGGGCACCGCCTCGGCATCGGGCACCGCCTCGGCATCGGACATTGCATCGGGAACCACCTCGGCCACCGCATCAGGCACCGCCTCGGCATCGGGAACCACCTCGGCCACTGCATCAGGCACCGCCTCGGCATCGGGCACGGCCTCGGCATCGGACATTGCATCGGGAACCGCCTCGGCCACCCGCATCAGGCACCGCCTCGGCATCGGGCACCGCCTCGGCATCGGACATTGCATCGGGAACCGCCTCGGCCACCGCATCAGGCACCGCCTCGGGCACCGCCTCGGCATCGGGCACCGCCTCGGCATCGGGCACCGCCTCGGCATCGGGGACCGCCTCGGCATCGGGGACCGCCTCGGGAACCTCGGGCACGTCCACCTGGACGACAGCGGCCTGCTCGGGAACGTCCTCCTGGACGGCAGCGGCCCGCTCGGGAACATGCTCCTGGACGGCAGCGGCCTGCTCGGGACCCCCCTCCGGGCTTTGAGGAACGGCTGACGCCTGTCTCCTCCTCCTCCGCCCTCTATGATGGCGAGCCGGTGGCTCCTTGACGGGAAGACTCAGGCGTTGAGTCAACCATCCTGTGCTGTGGTGCTGGGCTGGCGGCCATCTTGTGCTGTGGTGCTGGGCTGGCGGCCATCTTGTGCAGTGGCCCTGGGATGGCGGCCATCTTGTGCTGTGGCGCTGGGCTGGCGGCCATCTTGTGCTGTGGTGCTGGGCTGGGGGCCATCTTGTGCTGTGGCGCTGGCTCAGCAGACGTGACGTGAACACTCCTGGGAACCTCTAGGATCTTGTTCAACCTGGAGAAGTAATTCAAAAATGTCTCAGTGGCCATCTTGGACAGTGGCGCTGGGCTGGCGGCCGTCTGGCCTCGTGGCGTGGGGCTGGTGACCACCTTGTGCTGTGGCGCTGAGCTGGCCTCCATCTTGCCTCGTGGCGCTGGCCCTGGCAGTGGCATCATGGGCAGTGGCGCCACCATGGCGGACCTGCGCTTCTTCTCCCCTCTCCGTCCGCCATGGTGAGACAGTGGCTCTGATCCATCCCACACGAGCCCCGGATCGAAGGGGGGCCATGGTTGAGAGCGATGCTGAGCCTCCTCTCGACCACTCACTCCTCTGCGACCTCCCCGGGTCCCACGAAAAAAAATGACCCAGGCGGGTTCCCTCAAACTCTACCCTGCTCTCTCCCGCTCGATGGCTGGGGGAGAAACCACAAAAAACATACCGCTGGATCTAGGCATGACGGAGTCCTTCTGTCACGACACGCACACAGACAGGTAGATCCAAAAGCAGTATGTTTATTGGGGTGATCCAAAATCCGACAACATCCAGGCAAAGGTCAAAATCCAGGTAATCCGTCCAAAACAAGAAAACATAGACAACATCCAGAAACACGAAATACAAAAACACGATACAAAAACAAGGGTGACATTCAACAAGGACTCCGTGACACCGACAGAAACAAACCAGGTATATATAGACAGGTGATTACAATACTAACGGGGATTGGCTGAGTGCAATGATTAATAACCAGGGGACAGCTGAGTGTCAATGAACAGTGATGAACAGATAAGGCTCGTGGGAAATGTAGTTCTGAAGGGGGTGACACTAAGGGGAAGTGAGACCTCTATAGTGGCCACCCAGGGAGACACAAACCAGACACCGTGACAGTTATATACTGTAAACTTGACTGACTTCTTCACTTCCACTTTAACATTTAGTAAAGCAATTGGTTACAATGCTTGTTCTTTCCTCTGAAGTTTGCTTACTATATGAACATTATTTGCCTCTTAAAACTAGAGGCAAACATCATAAACTGATAGTTAAATTATTGCCTACAAAAATTGCAGTGACATGCCCATATTCCTGGTCACACCTTATTTTAAGGTCCAATTCTCACTATTAATAAACTATTAACTACAACTTTTGCCTCAATAAACTCCTAATTACTGCTTAGTAAGTTGATAAGTTCAAGTATTGGTTGTGAATATGTTCATGCAGAATATGTGCTTTATACATAATAATATATAGCCAATATGCTAGTAATATGCATGCTAATAAGCAACTTGTTAATAGTGAGAATTGGTCCCTATACTAAAGTCTTACCATATTCCTCAACACACAAAACTCAAAATGCATGCATGCTAGTGTGTACCAGATTTGTGTTTTTGATCTGATTTGGATTCTGATCACCATGTAATGCAGACATATTTAAGCTATGTTCAATGCAGAAAGAACATTACCACAGTAAAAATGGTAAATATAACTGCTCAAAGATATTTATTTGATGACATATTACATCAATACATTTAATCTCTTTATACCAGGCTGCCTGATTATTCATATTTACCCCTACATATCTCATTAAATATCAGAACTCCAGTTTTTCTGCTGTTGCTCTGGTTGAAAAAATAATAATACTATATTGGGACTGGAGAGGGTGCACAAAATTCCTCAGACTGTATAATTTGGTTGAAAAAAAATGTTTTTTTTTTTTTTTTGTGCTGGGCAACAATTAATCACATGCAAAATAAATGTTTGTTTGTACATAATATTGTAAAGAGTAGTCCACTGAAGGCGAGCGTAGATGAACCCAAGTGCAGTTTATTTAAACAGACTTAACTCACCAACAGCAGGTACATACGTTAATACACGACAAGAGACAATGGCAAAGACATGGCTACTTGTACAGACAATGAGGGTCACATGACAAGAACAAACCAATGGGAAACAAGACACATGACTAAAGCAACCAATGAGCAAACAGAACTGATAATCACATGACAAGACAATAACCAAAGAGAACATGACACATACACATGCAGAGAGATACTGAGGGCAAGGGAAGCATGACACAAACAGCATAAATCAACCTACAAATAAAGGACATTAAAACAAGGAACAAGAAACAAAACCCAAAACAGACCTTACATTTTCCCCCCTCAAAAAGGCAGCTCCAGACACCTAAACCACCCAAAACAAGAAAAGTCCAGGAGGGTGGTGAAGCAGAAGTAGTTCAGGGGGCGGGATGGAGGGCCAGGCCCGTGAAGAGGAACAGGACCTTGAGTGTGGAGCAATGGCGGGCCTGGAGCTAGGAGCAGTGGTGGATTAGGATCATGAGGCAATGACAGACAATGGAGCAGAGGGGGGACCTGGGCCGTGAAGCAGTGACAGACAATGGAGCAGAGGGGAACCTGGGCTGTGGAGCAGTGACAGACAATGGAGCTGAAGGGGACCTGCACCGTGGAGCAGATCCAGAGCAGTATGTAGCCATGGCAGAGCAGTCCTAGTGGGAAGCCATGGAGGTGCGGGCCTAGCGGGGAGCCATGGCGGTGCCCACAGAGCAGGGTGGCCAGCCGGTGCCCGCAGAGCAGAAGGAAGTGGTGGTAGAGGAGAAATGTGGAGAGAACTTTTTGTTGTGAGGGGACAGACAGTGAGTTCTTGAACTGCCTCCGTGTCCGTGCCAGGGACTCAGGAGTGGTGGCCATCTTGTGTAAAGGCTCTGACTTGACAGGCATGACGTAAGCAGACTCCGAAATGTCGGCCATGTCATGACGAGACTCTGGAATGTCGGCCATGTCGTGACGAGACTCTGGAATGGCGGCCTTGTTGTGATGAGACTCTGGAATGTCGGCCATGTCGTGACCAGACTCTGGAATGGCGGCCTTGTTGTGATGAGACTCTGGAATGGCGGCTATGTCATGACAAGACTCTGGAGGATCAGCTGAGACGTGACGAGACTCTGGAAGTTCAGCTGAGACGTGACGAGACCCTGGAAGTTCAGCCGAGACGTGACGAGACTCTAGAAGGGCGGCCATTTTGTAGAGAGACACTTGAGTGGCAGCCATCTTACAACGGAGTTCTTCAATGGCGGCCATGACCAGCATGATGTGAGCAGGCTCTGGCTTGTTGTGAGCAGGTCCTGGAGTAGCAGGCGTACATGAACAACTCCAGGCATGACAGTCGGGATGTGAAGAGGCTTTGGTGTGTTGGGCACTGTAGGATTGTGTGGCTCCTTATCCACAAAACCCACAGTTTACGATGAGCCGCACAACAGCAGAGCATGATTTATGTATTGTTCCAGAGACCAGTTTATTTTCCCTCCAGGTAGCCGGGAACAAATGGGTTCATTTAATCCTTGATGAAAAATGTCTTTTAACACCACATCATTAAAATCCACATGGTTGGAAAATTCAAGAAACTCAGTAACATAATCCTCAATGGTCTGACTTCCCTGACGGAGGCTCAGAAGGCGAAAGACTGCTGGGTTCATGGTTGGGGGTTGTGTATTCTGTAATGAGTAGTCCACTGAAGTTGAGCGTAGATGAACCCAAGAGCAGTTTATTTATAAGGTGCAATCCAAAATTAAAACAATAACCAAAGACTTGACTTGACAAGGTAAGAATAGACTTGACTTGAACAGAAGTGACAAAAACAGACTTGACTCACCAACAGCAGGTACATCATTAATACACGACAAGAGACAATGGCAAAGACATGGCTACTTATACAGACAATGAGGGTCACATGACAAGAACAAACCAATGGGAAACAAGACACATGACTTTATATATTAAATATAATTATATGTAATATAAATTATATGAATATAAATATATACATGTAACTACATGTAAATATTTTCTAAATATATACCATATGTGTGTGTCTATATATACATATTAAATATACACAGTACATACACACACATTATATAAACAAAAACTTTTATTTTGGATGTGATTAATTGCAATTAATCATTGCCCAGCACTACTTTGGTAAGGAAATGAGATGTAAACATGACAATTTATCTGTACAGGTGCATCTCAATATTTTAGAATGTCATGGAAAATTCATTTCTTTCAGTAATTCAACTCAAATTGTGAAACTTGTGTATTAAATAAATTCAGTGCACACAGACTGAAGTAGTTTAATTCTTTGGTTCTTTTAATGGTGATGATTTTGGCTGACATTTAACAAAAACCCACCACTTCACTATTTCAACAAATTAGAACATGGTGACATGCCAATGAGCTAATCAACTCAAAAGACCTGCAAAGGTTTCCTGAGCCTTCAAAATGGTCTCTCAGTTTGGTTCACTAGGCTACACAATCATGGGGAAGACTGCTGATCTGACAGTTGTCCAGAAGACACATCATTGACACCCTTCACAAGGAGGGTAAGCCACAAACATTCATTGCCAAAGAAGCTGGCTGTTCACAGAGTGCTGTATCCAAGTATGTTAACAGAAAGTTGAGTGGAAGGAAAAAGTGTGGAAGAAAAAGATGCACAACCAACCAAGAGTACCGCAGCCTTATGAGGATTATCAAGCAAAATCGATTCAAGAATTTTAGTGAACTTCACAAGGAATGGACTGAGGCTGGGATCAAGGCATCAAGAGCCACCACACACAGACGTGTCAAGGATTTTGCTGAACCACAGACAAGGTTAGTGGCATTTTACCTGGGGTAAGGAGAAGAAGAACTGGACTGTCGCCTAATGGTCCAAAGTCCTCTTTTTAGATGAGAGCAAGTTTTGTATTTCCTTTGGAAACCAAGGTCCTAGAGTCTGGAGGAATGGTGAAGAAGCTCATAGCCCAAGTTGCTTGAAGTCCAGTGTTAAGTTTCCACAGTCTGTACTATTTGCACACAATAGACAATGAATGTGTTGACCAATGTAAGAAATGTTACTATTTGCAGACTTGGCATGAGATATTAGATCATTGCAATTATGAAAATATATTTAAACTGCAGAATGTTGTTGTTATGAATGAGTGAACCAGAGACCACCACAGAAAAATTCCTTGCTGACAAGGCTCCATATAGAAAGGGTAAATGCATAAGTTCTGACAATGGTACCGAGTTCACAGGTAGAGAGAACCAAGCATTACTAAGTGGATGCGGTATTAGACATGAGAGATCAGCACCATACTCTCCACACCAAAATGGGACTTCAGAACAAAACTGGAGAACCTTACTCGACATGGCCAGGTGCATGCTAATAGGTTACCAAAAACATTATGGACCTATGCAGTTCACACTGCTTCTGTAGTGAGAAACAGATGTTTCAACAACCTCAATAAACAGACAGCTTACTTTGTTAACAGGCAGACAACCTTACATTTTTTAGAATGCAGAAGTTCGGACTAGCGTGTTAAACTTACAAACATAACAAAGGAAAGTTGGACTCAAGGTCTGAGAAGGGTATTTTTGTAGGATATTATAAGAATAATCCAGCATACATGATTTACTATCCTAATAGCAAGGATAACAATTGATGATGATGATGATTTCAGGGTTAGCGATAATCTTAGAGAATCTGGGAAAAGCCCCGAGGTTGATCTGCAAAGTACTCAGGAACAGGTCACAGCAAATGAACCAGTTATGTGTAATAACCAAACACGAGGAAGAAAATAAAGGAACAGAAAAAATCCTACCAGGGAGAGGAAAAAGATAGGTTATTTAGATGATTTTGTTTGTGGTTTTGACAATGATGTAAATTACATTGATTATCGTTACAGACTTGTATGCAATGTACCCCAAACATACAAAGACGCTGTAACATCAATGAACACAAAAGAATGGGTTTAAGGGTTAGTTTACCCAAAAAATGAAAATTAGCTTGTTTTTACTCACCTTCGAATTATCCTAGGGGTATATGACTTTCTTCTTTCAGACGAATCCAGTCGGAGTTATATTAAAAATTGTCCTGGCTATTCCAAGCTCTATCATTGCAGTCAGCGGGTGTTGCTGACTGCAATGATAAAACAGTCCACAAGTCATCAAAATAGTGTGCGCGTATTTTTTAATAGTGGTTCATTTTTTTGCTCGGGGGTGTGTATAGTGTATCTGTTGTGTGTGTGTGTGTTTTTGTAAGAAAAATATAAAAATTTCAAATGTAATAAACACTTTTCTCTCACTTCCAGTATCCGTCATTTGCGGAAGCCATTCCGGCGGATGACACAGGACGTAGGCATTACGTGATTAGTGACGAACACGGAGAGAGAACAAAACAAAATGCCAGTCACAAATTAGAAGTACAAACAAAGGATTTGCAAAGAAAAATGTCAGAGGATTTCAATATAAACCAAGAGGAGATTTGTTTTCCAAAATTTTGGTTTTCCAAACTGTCATTTCCTAAAGTAATGCTACATCATCCCCCAAAATGGCTTCCGTGTATGACAGATACCAAAAGTGAGAAAAAAGTGTTTATTACATTTAAAATATGGATATTTTTCTTATATCCTTATTTAACTTCCCGAGTGGTGAGAGGCATGTTTATTATGAATGTGTGTGCTTTATTTGATGACTTGTGGACTGTTACACCCGCTGACTGCAATGATAGCGCTTGGAATAGCCAGGGGTGCGTTTCCCAAAAGCATTGTTAGCCAACTATGGTCGCAAGTTCCGTCGTTCCCAACGTAGTTCAATGATTCGTTGTTTTCCCGAAACCATAGTCAAATGAACATTCGCAAACTGCATCGCAAACTTGTGTCGTTGGAACGACAGCTCTTCAACTGTGGTTAGAGGCATAGTTCGTTGTTAGTTTGCTGTCTCAACGTCATTGATTGCGCCGCACCTGGGCTGTGTTCTATTCAGAGTTATCGACCCTATGCCCTATTCCTTTCGAAGATTTCACCATCCACTTTGAGTGATTTGGAAGAAAGTTGTGGTGCGTAGATCTTACCTAATTCACCTTTAAATATATATATTTTTTAATCACAAATTCATTTTGAAACTATATAGCAGCATGGTCCTCGCAATTATTGTCCCTTCGAAGTGCCCTCTGAAAGGCTTAATCATGCAGATTAAGAACGCAGCCTTCATTTCGTTTGTGTGAAGAAAAGGTGAGTTTGTCAATTGAGTATTTTAAAACATACATAAACGCATATTTCTTATATAACAATATTGGTAAAACAGTATGTTAGAGGTAAACACTTATTATAAACACATATTAAATGTTAACACTCAAATCACAGTATTTTAAATGGATGTACCCAAATAAAGTAACAAAAATGTACCTATAAGTGAGTGATTTTGTTGTTTTTACAGATTTAGAATATTCTCTACAAATGTGTGTGTGTGTGTTATATATATATATATATGTCACACCCAGGGGCTGGCTATGCTTTGACTAAGCCACACCCCTTCTCAACTTCCACCTCGAGGAGGTCCCCAAAGCCAACCCAATGGCCAAAAACAACACGAGAACAAGTAAGTGATAAAACAATCTTTATTAAATATTTAAAAATAGCTTGGGGAATAGGGAAAAGGCAATTAAAACTAAACTCTGACTCGGCCCTCCAGATGGGCTATGGCCGGGAAGAGGTCAGGGAGCAAGGGGGCCACGGGGATCCGGGGCGTGGGACTCGGGCCCCGGCCTGAGTCTTAGGTATCCGTAGCGCCCTCCTTCTTCCTCTTCGCTGAATACAGCTCACGGTAAGTACTGGTTCACACAGTTCGTTCTCTGGGTGCTCACTCTCTTTCTCTTTCTCCACAGGCAACGGCTGGGACACACAGGCACAGTTAGTTCAGCTTGGTTTTGCTCTCACCTCTTCGCTGATTACAGCTCACAGTAAGTACTGGTTCACACAGTTTCGTTCCTTGGGTGCTCACTCGCTTCCTTCTCTTCTCCACAGGCAGCGGCGTAAGTACAGGTTTCCTCGGTCTCTCCTCGTGTTACCCACTCTCTCTCTCCTTTTCTCTCCACAGGTATCAACTTAGGCACAATAACACAGTTAGTTTGCTTTGAATGGCTCTCACCTCTGGGCTGAACACAGCGTACTGTAAGTACAGGTTTCCTCTGTTTCTCCTTGTGTTACTCACCCGATCTCTTTCCTTTTCTCTCCACAGGTATCAACTTGGGCACAATAGCACAGTTAGTTTGCTTTGAATGGCTCTCACCTCTGGGCTGGACACAGCGTACTGTAAGTACAGGGTTCGTTCTATTCCTCCTCGTGTTATCCCCTCTCTCTCCTTTTCTCTCCACAGGTATCAACTTGGGCACAATAGCACAGTTAGTTTGCTTTGAATGGCTCTCACCTCTGGGCTGAACACAGCGTACTGTAAGTACAGGTTCCCTCTGGTTCTCCTTGTGTTACTCACACTCTCTCTCTCTTTTCTTTCCTCTCCACAGGTATCAACTTGGACACAAAGCACAGTTACTCTGCTTTGGATGGCTTTCACCTCTGGGCTGGACACAGCGTACCGTGCTATCTCCGGAGATCTGAAGCACGCTCACAAACATATACTGTACTGAACTAGGCTAGGACCAGCAGTCTCCTTGTCCTCCCGCGACGAAGTGCGTGAAGGCGGGGGTTTATCAGACAGGACACACGGCAATACACAGCAGCCCACAGCAATATACAACACCACGTCAAAATTATAGGTTTTCACAGCACGAAGACTCACCCCACCACACTCAGTGTACGAAAAGGACACCCGTCTTCCTTCACTTCGCTTGGTTCGGATCTGGCGATGGAATATGCGGCCCTAGCTAGTGATGTCGTCGTTGTGACTACTTCAATAAGTATTCCTTCGGCTCTCCCACCACGCTATATTAGGGGTAGGGCCGCCCCCCTCCTCCTCCTGGAGAGATCTACACAACGCCAGGTCAATATACAGGGGCACTTTCGACTGGCTCTTAGTACTCACATCAATGCCGCTTCCAATCCCTTTTTTCACGTCGTCTCAGTTCGCCGTGTACAATCCGTTCACTTCTCAACCTTTAAGGTTCGAGATGTCTCTTCACAATCATTACAATTCCAGCCTGAGGGAGAGAGAGAGTTAGACAGCGCCACCAGCAGCGCACCAAGACAGGCACAACACAGTGCTTCAAACACACCAGAAAGAGCTCCCAGACTGTGAAATAACTTAGCCTTAAGTACTGCCTTGTCCAGTGTATCCTCCAATCACCAACCGCTGGTCCCTAACTAGGCACAGGTGCATCGAATTCCCTGATTTTTTTCCTTCTTGCGGCGCTACCGGAAGTTCCGGTGTTCTGTTTTTCCGGTCCGGGCGGAAACACTTCCGGGCGGAACCAAACTTCCCGAATTTTGGTTCCGCCCCTAAAGATCGTCACCTTGTGACATATATTCTTGCGTAGATATCGTTATATTTTTATATATATTTATTTTTTTGTTTGTATTTTTATATGTGTTTATATTTTTTTATATGAACGTTTTGTGAGGTTAAGTGCCAACGACAGACACAGTGGGTGCGAGGGGCGGCGGCTCCTTCTAGCGGCCGCATCCTTCTCTTTGGCCGCGGCACCTTCAGGGGATGGACGGCCTGGCATTCTGGCCTGATGGCCGTGTACACGGGTGCGGTCCTCATCCAGACCGGTCTCTTCCCCATGCATGCACACTGGTGTCCTCGTGGGTCCAGGAAGGGTGCGTTGAGGGACTCCAGCGCGTGCGGCCACCGGACTCCGCCCCTTACCTGGACCCTTCCCTCCGTGAACACTGCCAGACCCCCACGAACCCCGCAGCACGACGAGGACGAGGACACCAGATTCCCTGTTGTTTTGGACACTCTACTCTTCCCCTTTTGGACACTTTATTCCCTCTTTTTTTGGTTTTTCTGTTAAATAAAAACATCTCCGAGGCCTGACGCCACGCCCACTGTGTCTGTTGTTGGCTCGTCCCGTCACAATATATATAAACACACACACATGTTTTGTAGATACACAGTATATATACTGTTTGCAAAAGTATTTTTTTATTTAGTGTTCTGCGGGGCAGGGGACATATTGGCAAATAAACAATATATTTAACAGATGTTATGTCAGATTAAACAAATGGTTTAAGCTGCAATGGTGGCTGGATGCTGCACAGGTGTCAGGGAGTATGGGAGAAGAGGATATCCACTTTCTCCCAGCAGCCACCGAAGTCATGCACCCTCTTCAGCCACCTGGCAAACTGCAGAAGTGGCCCACACAAAAGAGTCTAAGAGTCTTTAAGCCTTTTTGCTACAATGTCATTGTAGCGTATGAGCAGTTCATTCATTCATTGGTTCTGAATTAATGAATCATGGCTTGTTGAATCTAAAACAATGCACATTCCTTGGCTAAATCCCAAAGCTTTTAGCCCCTGAACTCATGCAGGTAAATCAAACTCTCTGCAAGCTGAATGACCGGCCTGGTGCCAGCATGGCTGGGTTTAAATTCCTGACCAGGTCATTAAACTTTATTACCCAACTGGGAGAAACAGAAAAAGCCCAGCTCGCTAGGAATTCTTGTAAGGAACAAGGAAAGTAAATGTATTCTAAATGTATTGACTGTATTTGCTTTTTGTGCTTAGATGTCTTCCATATCAAATTGGAGTATCTGCAATTTTATCGTGTGTTAATCAAACTTTAAATGTGTTATTCTGCATATGAATGTAACTTTATGTTTCTCCTACCTTTACCTGTCATTCTTGGTATCTGTTTAACTGGCTTGCTTTGACCGAACTACTCATACATAGGGAATTACAGTAAAATGTATTATTCTGGAATTACCATCTTGCTGGAATTTAACTGCTGAATTGTGACAACACCATATCTCACTCGAGTGGGTGTCTCCCCAGAGACAAAGGAACTTTTCCCGCTTCAGATCGTGGACGTTCATTGGTTGTTCGCGCGAACAGAGGCATGAACCCAATCGCTCCATAAGAGACTGACACAGAGAGTTCTCGTTGCACTTTTTTCTTTTCGTCGCACTTCGTCTGAGAGAACGTCTGTCGCGATGGCTCCTTAGGGAGCTTTCATCTCCGTTTTTCTTTTCTTTTCTTTACTAAGTTTTATTCTTATATTTGCCTCTCCCTACACGAGGGAGACGAACTTTGAATTATTTCTTTGGTAACTCCACGTTCGTTGAACCTTTGAAACTTCGCGCGAGTCTGCTCGCCCCGGAAGACACGAGAGAACACGCCCAGCTCCAAAACAACGACACACGCACGCTCGTCTTTAGCAGGCACAAAGATACCCACATGCAAGTATTATTTTCTATAGAGATTTAAACGCTGCTTAAGGTTGTTTATTCCCTTTTCAAGGTGATCTGATTCCTTGTTGTCTTTCAAAAGGTTACTGTATGTGATTTTGCCATACTGGGCGATCATTTTGAGATCTCGCCTATTTCTCTCTCACCTTCTCTCTCTCTCCCTTTCACACTCTCTCGCTCTCTCATCTGTTATCTGTTTTTTTGTATTGTATTTGTTTTTACTGTTTCTATTGTTATACGCATATTTACTCTGTGTGAATCGTAGATTGATGTATTATTAGTTCAATTATTAAAATCCAATATACATTCATGATTGCTTCTGTCTAAAATGCTCACATCACGAAGTCAATGAAATGTTTGATCTTAGCTACAAAGCTTATTTGTTACTTTTTCAGTAACCTAAATTTTATAAGGACGGGAGAATGGTTTCATGGTCAGAAACTATTTTTCCTGGAATTATAAGAAGTGATAACTTTATTTAAAGTTGATAAGTTAATCTTACTAGTTGGTTTTGCTGGACAAACCACTGTTCGATTTGCATTAATTCCCAGTAAAAGATATCACGTTAATTGATATGAAGAATGGAATATTGACATATTAATGAGTAAATTACAGTGCCTTGTAATGAGTTATTGATATATACAATTGACTATTTTTTTTTCATCTTCAATAATTTTAATGTAACTGTCACATGAGATATATATATTAATCATATTCCTGATTAATTATTAAAATTCCCTATATATCATTTGAGCTAACGTTAATGTACTACCCAGTGCGGTTACATCATTGAACATCCCCTTGTGATCACACACTATTTGACATTTATGGCTGGATAGCCCTTGCTGTAAATGTACAAGAGCTCATTTACCACAGGGATTGACACTGGGATAAGGGTGCCATCAGTGATGCCAGTAACTCTGGAGATGTTGTCAAGACTGTTGATTGGCCAGCTGGATTTCTTCAGGAGTTTGGGGGGAAATCAGGATGTTCTTTATAAGTTGTAACAGCAAAGGTGTTACTGCTGTCACAGTTTTACTAACTGAAGATTTGCTGAGCCAACAGCATAATAATGCAGTGTACCTAACAACTGAATTTAAGGCGTTGTTTCTTCTTATTGCCCTTTGAAAATGTAAAGCCTGATGTTAGAGCCCCAGGCAGGAGGGGGCCTGATGTTGAAGGGCCAGACTGGAGAGGGCCTGATGTTAGAGGCCCAGGGTGGATAGGGCCTGATGTTGGAGGCCTGAACTTTGAAGGCAAAGGCCTGGTTGATGCAAATGTATCTATACCTCCAAGGATCCTTCCAATGCAACAGGCCCCAGGATGGCCAAAACATTCTCTTCCTCTGTAGGGAGAGGAGGAACTGAATTGATACCCCATCAGTCTTGTTTGCTTCCTTCTTACGTGTCGCAGTAAGACATTACATCACTGTTTTTTAAAAACCCATATATTTTTTTCTGAACTGTGCTTATGTAGGCCTATCAATATTAAATACAAAATGGTATTTATATGAAACTGTGAAATAATAGACATTGGGATCAGAAAAGAGCACAATTTTAACTCTGTGTGTGTATATGTATATAATGTATTTCTGAACAAATGAATGATGCGTTATTACTTGACTCCTACATAACGTCATTTCAAAAGCATAGGAATTCGAGTCAAAGAAAAGAGAAAATAAAACCAAATTACTGTAGGTGGCGGTATGTGCTCCTGGCTCCAGTCAGCCATTAGATTGAAGAAGAAGAAGAACGACAGCTCAAACCAACGTAGTTTGAGCGGTGAATCTGCGACACAGGTACCATGATTTCGGGAAACAGTCGTGACTAGCTAGTTTGTTTCCATAACGATGCATCGTACTATGGTGGTTAATCTGCAAGTTACGTAGTTGTACGGGAAACGCACCCCAGGACGATTTTTTATATAACTCAAATGCAGTCTATTATTTAGAAGAAAAAAAAACTATATACAGTATCTCATAGAAGTGAGTACACCCCTCAAATTTTTGTAAATATTTTATTATACCATTTCATGTGACAACACT
Source organism: Cyprinus carpio (assembly GCF_018340385.1). Lineage (NCBI taxonomy): Eukaryota > Metazoa > Chordata > Actinopteri > Cypriniformes > Cyprinidae > Cyprinus > Cyprinus carpio. Next base: position 670,284 of record NW_024879238.1, on the reverse strand, counting down.
AAAGAAATGACACTTTGCTACAATGTAAAGTAGTGAGTGTACAGCTTGTATAACACACTGTAAAAAAAGATTTGTTGACAACTTAACTTAGTCAAGTCATCTTGTTGCATTGTTTAGCAAGTTTAGCAAACATTATGTGTCAAGTTCACTCAATTTATACGTATGCAAACATACTGTATCAATTAATGAGCATTTAGAATTTTTAATTAAGTCAACTGAAAAACATTGGTTGAACTTAATTTTTCAAGATTTCACAACCATGAACCAAGTCTAATTGACATAAAGCAGTAATTTTTCCTCATCATTATAACTTAACTATTTGAGTTTACTGAACTTCATTGCTTTAACAAGAAGTTCTACCAGAAAGACTCAGGAGGTGTAGATAAGACTGAAGTATTTATTTACAAAACAAAACAGAATTAATTTGGCGTAGGCCCCATCCGTAGCGTGGATCTGAAGATTGTGGATACCAGCTAATCCTGCCGAAGACGAAGGCAGGGCGGAGCCTACCCCCCACATAGACAGGGCCGACCTGGTGGTGGTGGGGAGGATGGAGGGGAACGTCAGCGGCAGTATCTGCAGACACAATGAGATGCAGTAGTGTGCGTTTTTATATACCTCGTGTTGAGATCCGATTGGTTTTAGACCTTAATTAGAATGTGACGTGTCATTTAGTTCCTAGTAGAACTTACGCTTACGCTTCCATTTCTACCAGAAAGACTCAGGAGGTGTAGATAAGACTGAAGTATTTATTTACAAAACAAAACAGAATTAATTTGGCGTAGGCCCCATCCGTAGCGTGGATCTGAAGATTGTGGATACCAGCTAATCCTGCCGAAGACGAATGCAGGGCGGAGCCTACCCCAAAAGAAAGTAAGAGAAATGTAATACGCACCTAGATGAAGTATTTCTTAGAGGATCCTGGAACGTGAATGAAAGAAATAAATTGAGATAATTAGCCAGACAAAAAATACAGCATCAGATTATAGCTTTAAGTATAAGCTTATATTTAAGGAAAATAGAGCGCAGAGCCTCAGAGAGAGAGGTCGCGATAGCCCGAAAGTGATAGGGGCCACGATAGGCCGGACAGTGATAGGGGCCACGATAGGCCGGACAGTGATAGGGGCCACGATAGGCCAGACAGTGATAGGGGCCACGATAGGGCCAGACAGTGATAGGGGCCACGATAGGCCAGACAGTGATAGGGGGCCACGATAGGCCAGACAGTGATAGGGGCCACGATAGGCCAGACAGTGATAGGGGCCACGATAGGCCAGACAGTGATAGGGGCCACGATAGGCCGCAGTAAAGGCCCCGGCGGGCCACAGATATGGGAAACGACAGTGATAGGCCACAGATAGGAACGACCCCGGCGGGCCACAGATAGGAACGACCCCGGCGGGCTGCGAGGTGAAGGCCAGAGAAACAGGCTGCAGAATGAAATGGCACTTAGATAGCAAACGGAAGGGAAGTCACAGAAGAAGTCTAAGTTAAGCCACAGGTAATAACGATTTTTGAGAAAGGGGATATGAATAGTATTTCACCACCACCCAGTATTTGCAAATAGATCACCTTGAGAACGTCTTGAAATTATTTGCTGAGCCTTCGAGATGAATTTCTGTTCGGGTCTAATGTAGGACTCGAATGCTGAGGACGACCATCTTCCCAGTAACTTGATTGTTGATGTTGGAATTCCGTGCTCAGCAGCAGTAGTGGCCGCGCCAATCCTAAAGGAATGTCCGGTGTATTAAAGTGGAGACAGGCCGCAGTTTTTTAAAACCGTAGCTAAATGAGAGCTGAACCAGACCTTAGTTATGGGAGCGCCGTTAGGTAGAATAAATAGAGGAGATTGGAGAGAAGTGCGGAGACGAATTTTTAGGTATTTAATCATGGAGGAGTAAGGGCAAAACTGGTTATCATTTTTATATAGCGACAGAGATAACTCTCCTGATCCCATAGAGTCGTTCTTAGAGTGCTTAAGGAAAATAGTAAAGAAATTAGGTGAAAAGCGAACGTCTTGACAGAGACAGATCTCGTGAGGATTCGAAATGCTTCGATTCGGACGTGAATTCCCCTGGACGCATGAAACCATAGAAAGCTGTTAGGAACAAAGCTTCTAGGAGGACGTTAATGTAATTAGAAAATGAACCGTTGCGTAGTGACGTTATTAGCTGTTGTAAGACCGAGAAAGTAATGGGTAAAGCGTTTATCATGGGTTTTGGCCGATGATTTTGTTATGCCTTTAAGGAGCACCGCACGGCTGGGGACGTTAAAAAGACTTGGATAATCGGGGTTATGATATCTGGCAAAAAACTGAATGCTTGCGAGCAGTTTTTCCTGATAGAGGATATCTTTAAATTTCTTGTTTCGAAGTTGTAAACTAGAAACGAGCAGACGGTTGTAATAAGGATAGGAAAAACTGGTTTCCTAAATGAGAGACAAAAAGTCACGAACAGAGACCAAGCCGATGTATAAGCTTTCAGGGTAGATGGAGCAACGCCTTTAGTGATATAATGTCTGGCCGAATTGAGAAGATCGTCAAAGGAGGATCTAATTTAGCAGAATTTCTGAAAGGTTTCGGCAGGGGAGTAGGATCCTGCTCGGCTGATGGGCATAGACGTCTGAACACCTGAAAACGAAAACGAGAAAGTGCATCAGCTATCATATTGCAGTGACCAGGAATGTGAATAGCTTTAAAATAAAATTGTGAATGACTGACTGCCAAGTCAGTCTTCGCAGAATTGACATGATCAGAGGACAATTAGATCTCCCTTTATTGATAATGGCAACTGTGGCTTCATTATCGCAAAACATAATTATATGCTTGCGGGACCAAGCTGCGCCCCAAAGAATACTAGCTATCGCGATAGGATAGATTTCGTGAAGAGCCGATGAGACAAAACCGGATGATAGTTTAGGAAAATCATTAGGCCAGTTTTCGGCGAACCAATGCCCTTTGAAAAACCCCCAAACCTATAGAAGGTGCAGCGTCTGTGAAAAGTTGTAATTCATTAGACGATTCTGAAACGTCATTGTAGAAAAAAGAGATGCCGTTCCAATTATTTAGCAACAGAGTATAGAATTTGAGATCGGATAAACATCCTTCGTCTAAGCGAATCAAATCGTGTAGGTTAGGTTCGGACTGAATGAGCCAAAGTTAACAGACGAGATATAAAAGATCTGCCTTGGGGAATTATGCTCATGGCATAATTTAGATGACCGAGAAGAGGAAAGCATGTCACGTTTTGAAACGGTGCGTAGCGACAAAAAGTTCTCCATGATTGATCTAATTCTAAGGAGCTTCTCGATTGGGAGAGAGGCTTGCATTTTTTGCGTATCTAATAAGATGCCCAGGAATTCGAGAGATGTTGATGGGCCCACTGTTTTCTCTTTAGATAGGGGGAACGCCGACGTCACTAAAAACCCGCTTAAGTGTGTCGAGGACTAGAGTTTTAGGAGAAGGAAAATCGACCAGCAAAAAATCGTCCAGTAAGTGCAAGACGAAGGGGAGCTTACATACGTTCAACAGGATCCAGCACAGCGTTTCTGAGAGACAGTTAAAAATTTTAGGACTGCTCCGGCATCCGAATGCGAGTCTTACTGCAAAGTAAAATTTTGCTTTCCATTTTACGCCAAAGAGAGCCCAATCAGAGGGATGAATTGGTATAATTTTAAAAGCATCCGTGATATCTGCTTTAGCCAGCCAAGCACCTTGGCCGGCTAATTTGATTAACTGAATAGCGTTATCAACCGAAGCGTAATGCAGAGAAAAATGCTCGGAGGGAATATATTCGTTAACACTAGCGATAGAATCAGAATGGGGAGAAGACATGTTGAAAATCAACCGTTTTTTTCCCTGAATATTTGCGGGTAGCAACTCCGAGCGAATTAACCCTAAAGGGACTAAATGGAGGAGAAGAGAGAGGACCGATTACGTAACCTTTATTTACCTCTTTTTCGAGCAAAAAGGAGACCACCTCTGGTTCATTTAGAGCAGACTGTAAATTTTTCGCTACGAAAGTAGTAGATAGAGGGGAAAGAACTCCTACTCGAAACCCTTGAGAAAGGCCAGTGATTAAGAAATCCGCAAAAAGCGGATCAGGGTGAGAAAAGAGATAAGAAGAGAGTACTGAGACATTGATAGGAGTGGATGGGTGACCACTCAGAATTTTTTCCGAGTAGAGTCTTTCACTCTGGGAGGAGGCTTGAACCGCCGTGGGCAAACCGATTTCGGGTGAGGATCCTTGCAGAAGCTACATATATGAGCAAATTTACAGTTAGGGAAGGAACACACAGATTCATTGAAATTATTGCATAAAGAAAAACCGGTGAATTTAGTAATGGGACGCCCTCTAGCATCTGACATTTTGCTTACTTCTGCGGGACCATGGACAGCGTCTGTATCTTTTTTATTGTAAGTCTTAGGGCAAAAAAGGTGCAGAGTGACCGTGCGAGCTGCAGATGAGACATGCCGAAAATTTTCTGGCCTCCGAAGTGACGAACTAAGAGTTCAGTATCCGTGACTGACCAGTCGAGTCTTGAGTTGAATAGAGTAATGAGAGATGCAGACTTTGCAGAGAGGGATGTTATGATGATATTCGTAGAATAGCGTACCCCCGTACCTTTGATTGAAACCTGCCATCATGGCCAAATAAGGTCTAATTCCTCTCTGCGTTTAGGAAAACACTTCACATAAGACATCTCTGTAGATACCGAACGCAATTACGAATTCGCCGAATGAGAGGTTCCGTTGCAGTCTGGGATCAGACGTTTTGAGGTATACTGCCACGTCGCCACAGTCGACCATTTGACGGTCTATTGCAGGTGAAGGGAAGCAGCATCATGAAGCTAGGTTAATGGTCTTCTTTTCCTTGAAATAATATTTTGTCTTTGTTAGGGGTGACACTGGTTACTACGCAGCGCGGTGTGAAACGAAACGCCTACCGTATGCTTGTGCCGGAACTGCAGTAGATAGATTATAATGTGACGACGATAGTGGGGCATTTGATGTCCTGGCTTGAAGTGCTAGCCGACTGGTTAGGTGCCTGTACTCCCTGGGATGTAGAGGGGGCACTTATTTGGTCGTTGGCTCCGGAAGCCTGCTGAGGGAGCCGTAGGGAAGACTGAACTAAAAAAGGGTGGAGGAGAAACCTGGAGGAGCGCAACCGGCGACGGCATTCTCGAAGATGGCCATTTTTCGATTCTAGAACCTTAACAGTATCTGAAAGGCTTTTGACAGCCTGAATAAGTTGAGTATTGGCATCGACAGCACCATAATTGGTCGGAGGTTGCGATGCCTGCGCGAGTGTCATGTGTTTCTTAACTGGGCGGGGAGAAGAAGATTTAGCTGACCTCTTCCTTCCAGTTGTTTTGGATTGCCCTGACGTTGCTGAAAATGACTGAGCTGTATCTGCAGGTGACTCGGGTGGGGAACCCAGCGTGTTAAATGCCAGAAGGACCAGATCTCTTGATAGATCTGGTTGATAGGAATGCCGGCCCCGCCTGGAGTGTATTAATAATCCTTTCTGGAAGACCACTGGGTCCATGGAGAATCGCGGTTTTGGAGACTAATGCTACGCCTGGTAGCCGCCGAGATGGTAGCGCAATATCGTCATCTGATTCGGAGTAATCACAAACTACGAACAGGTTGCTGTGACATTTGGTTTGGATAAGACGCGGAACGTCAGCGGCAGTATCTGCAGACACAATGAGATGCAAGTAGTGCGTTTTTATATACCTCGTGTTTTGAGATCCGATTGGTTTAGACCTTAATTAGAATGTGACGGTGTCATTTAGTCTTCCTAGTAGAACTTACGCTTACGCTTCCATTTCTGAATATCTATCTGGAACCAGATGTTTTATAAGTGTACATGAAGAATTCACAATGAGCTCTGTTAAAAGGAAGCAGGTCAAGGTAACAAGAAAACAGTTTTGAGAAAGAAAAAAATCAAGATTAACAATGTTCCACTTAAAACAATGAGCGCTAAAACAACAATGCTCTTAAACTTTAAACCAGTACAATGATTAAACAGTAGCAAGATGGAAAAAATATTTTGTTTTCTGTCTTATCACAGCTACTTGATCTTCAAAGACTGAACTCTTGCGGTGCAAGAGGCTGATCCCACTCCAATAAACATGTTCTGTATCACTTCACAAGTGAATTTTAATTCCTTTGGGTAGTCAAGGTTTATTGCATACATCAGGCCCATCAGGTTCAGAAAAGCATTAGTTTATATCACTCTGGTGATGCATTACCACTTCTTCAATCACCAGGGCAGCGTCACTGTAGAATGCTGGAAGAGGTTCCATCACATTTACCACAACCACTAGGATTCCAATCCCCGCACCCTTGATCACATCCTCTTCACTGTCACTGGGCTTTATAGAATGTAAACAAAACAAGGTACCATTACTTAAAAGCAATTAGACAAATATTGTCCCTAGACCCCTGAAAATTAAGAGGTCTTATGTTCAATTTTCCCTTGCATGTTGTAACCGCACTGGGTAGTACATTAACGTTAGCTCAAATGATATATAGGGAATTTTAATAATTAATCAGAATATGATTAAAATATATATCTCATGTGACAGTTACATTAAAATTAATTGAAGATTAAAAATAGTCAATTGTATATATCAAATAACTCATTACAAGGCACTGTAATTTACTCATTAATAAGTCAATATTCCATTCTTCATATCAATCTTTCAATAAAGTTATCACTTCTTATAATTCCAGGAAAAAATTGTTTCTGGCCATGAAACCATTCTCCCGTCCTTAAAAAATTTAGGTTACTGAAAACAAAAAAACAAAAGCTTTGTAGCTAAGATCAAACATTTCAATTGACTTTCGTGGATGTGAGCATTTTAAGACAGAAGCAATCATGAATATATATTTGGGATTTTAATAATTGAACTAATAAAACATCAAACTACTACGATTCACACAGGAGTAAATATGCGTATAACAATACAAACAGTAAAAACAAATACAATAAAAAAAAACGGATAACAAATGAGAGAGAGAGAGAGAGAGAGAGAGGGAGAGAGAGTGAAAGGGTGAACGAGAGAAGGTGAGAGAGAAATATAGGCTCGATCAGAGTGATCGCCCAGTATGGCAAATCACATACAGTAACATTTTGAAAGACAACAAGGAATCAGATCAACTTGAAAAGGGAATAGACAACCTTAAGCAGCATTTAAATCTCTATAGGAAAATAATACTTGCATGTGGGTATCTTTGTGCCTGCTAAAGACGAGCGTGCGGTGTGTCGTTCTTTTGTTGGAGCTGGGGCGTGTTCTCTCGTGTCTTCCGTGGCGAGCAGCCGACTCGCGTCGAAGTTTCAAGGTCCAACGAACGTGGAGTTACCAAAGAAATGATTCAGAGTTCGTCTCCCTCGTGTAAGGAGAGCTAATATAAGAAAAAACCTTAGTAAAAGAAAAGAAAAGAAAAAACGGAGATGAAAGCTCCCTAAGGAGCCATCGCGACAGACGTTTGCTCTCAGGCGAAGTTGTGCGACGAAAAGAAAAAAGTGCAACGAGAACGCTCTGTGGTCATCTCTTATGGAGCGATTGGGTCCACACCTCTGTTTTCGCCCGGCGCAAAACACCATGGAACGTCCACGTCTGAAGCGTTAATAAAGTTCCTTTGTCTCTGGGGAGACACCCACTCAAGTGAGGTTAGGTGTTGTCCAGAATTCAGCCAGTTATAGTATGTCCAGCAATAGATGGTAATGTCGAGAATAATAGCCAAGTAATTCTAGAATAATACATTGAGTAGTTCGGTCAAAGCAAGCCAGTTAAACAGATACCAAGAATGACAGGTAAAGGTAGGAGTAAAAGTATAAAGAACGTACATCATAAGTTACATTCTATGGCAGAATAACACATTTTAAAGTTTGATTAACACACGATTAATAATGTTGCAGATACTCCAATTTGATAAGGAAGCATCTAAGCCAAAAAAGCAAATACAGTCAATACATTTAGAGATACATTGTTACTTTCCTTGTTTCTTACAGAATTCCTAACGAGCTGGGCTTTTTCTGTTGTCTCACAGTTGGGTAATAAAGTTTTTAACGACCTGGTCAGGAATTTAAACCCAGCCATGCTGGAACCAGGCCGGACATTCAGCTTGCAGAGAGTGTTTGATTTACCTGCATGAGTGTCAGGGGCTAAAAGCTTTGGGTTTTAGCCAAGGAATGTGCATTGTTTTAGATTCTAACGAAGCCATGATTCATTAATTCAGAACCAATGAATGAATGAACGGCTCATATGCTACAATGTTTTTCAGCTATACCGATTTCGCGGCTATCGTTCACCAAATTTTAGTGTGAAATGAAGGGTCTTCTCTCGCATGTACCACGGCAGGCCCAGCAATGCTGTGGTCCTCATCCTTTGGTTTTTTGTATGTTTAAATGTCGTATGTGCTTTGTTATTGTATGCTTTGTTGTGGTCCTCATCTCTGTCTGATGCTTTTTAGAAAAAATAAAAACACAAAAACGTTAATTTCATGTTTGCTTTTTTACACTTATTTTGTTTTTTGCTTTTTGGTGAAAATAAAAACACAAAAACGTTAATTTCAAATTTGCACTTATACACTTAAGTTAATAGTGGATTTGTAACACTCTTCAATGGGGAGGCCACTTAAATCAGGGGGTGTCTAAACCTGCTCGTGGAGGGGCCAATAAATGTAATTGCAGAGTTTAACTCCAACCTGGTTCAACACATCTGCCTGGAAAAGATGATTAATATGTGTCATGTTTTAACTTCATCACCATGCCACTCCAAACACATGCAAAAATTGTCATATCTTCATTCCATACAATGAAAATGAACAGTGGCTAGGCTCTATAAAGGACAAGTCAACAATAAAAAAACTTTTAAAATAGGGCAACCGATCACTCAATCTATACTTTTACTGCATTTTTTATAATATAACTTTTTGTAATGAACTGATCTTATCAGTTTTGATGTTACTACGACATAATACAACAACATCAAACCTCATTAGTTCTTGTGTTGTGACATTTGATCAAAAGACTTGCAAGAACCAAGGAGGTTTTATATTTATGTAATAGCTAAAACAATCAAACATTATTGTAAACAAAGACTGAAATATTATGTTTTCATCATACAAATTTATGTTTTTTGTAAAAAAATAATGAATTATTGTGTTTTAATACTTTAAAAACATCATTATGATTTTGGAAGACTTGGATTGTGATGTTTGTATGAATATATGTTATTTTTTAATAGTTGCATGATCCATAGAAAAAAAAAGGTCATAGAAGTTTGTGCAAACATGAAAGTGAGTAAATGATCACAGAATTGTCATTTTTTGGGAGGAAAGACTGATTTAAAATAAATTGACTCACATCCTTTTCGAGGCTTTCCAGTATTGAAGTCATTTTTGGAATATCCTCATAATGTTTTGACCGGAATACCTGTATCAGCTTTGAAAGATGACCATCTAGGCCTTCTAAAAAGGACTTGCTCAGGTCCTTTGACACAAGCCAGGTGAATTCTTTGCTGGTCTATAAAAACATAAATACATTTACAAATTTAACAAAGATGCCAGGGTCTCTGTGACAGTCTTCAGCAGTACTTAATTAAAACATCATGCAGAAAGTTAAAACATTTTAATTTCACTCAACATGACAGACCTGGTCATATAATCTTAGGATATTAAGTTTGGCCATATCTTCTAAAATATTTTCTGTTAAATTCAAAGCACACAGAAACAAATCTACACAATTAACCTGTCTCTGTTAGATACAAGTCTGTTAAAAAAATCTTTAAAAGTGCTGTGGTGATTATTTCCTTCTTTTATGAACAGGGAAAAAGCTGTACACTGGTCTAGAAACTACAGTCTTGAAAGGGGCACCTCACTGGCTCTTTCTTTTTAATTTGTGTTTTAAGATGTGCAAAATACTGTGAAACACTGCAAGCCTTTGAAAAATTACACAGGTCACAGTTCACATTTGATGTTGCTTTAAGCAATTTTGAGGAGGCTTGAACATACAGACTATGGTTGCAATTTGAATGCTTCTTCAGAGACAGTTCACTCCTATGCATGGGAGTGGACAGTGACTTGCCTGATGGTAGTGTTACAGCTTGTAGTGTGTGGTTGGGCGAAGAAAATCTACAAATCTACACCACCGCATCGATATGGAGCTGTGCTTCCACTCTGTTTGCACTGTAACGAAATAAAAAAGAAAATAAAAAAGTCAAACTCCAGCCAAGTACCCATACATGTTACATACAGAAATATCAAGTTCAAGTTCAAGTCTGCTTTATTGTCAATTTCCACATGTACAGTACATACATAACTCAGAATCGAACAATTGCGTTACTCTCAGTCTCCGGTTGCATACAGATAACATTAACATTAAAGCCAAAAAAAATAACTAGATCAAATATAAAATGGATAGAATACAATTAGACAATAAGGGATTTTAATAAAAAAAAAAAAAAAAAAAAAAAAAAAAGGCATATAAAAGACATATAATAAAAATACAAGGTTAAAAATAAAGTTAAATAAAGCAGCGCAAGGTAATGACAGATATAGTGCAAATCAATGAGTGGAACAAAACAGTGCAGTTAAAAGATTTTTAGTGCAAAAAAAATCACTTATTATAAAATATCTTAAGTCTGATTAAAGTGACAAGTGACAAGTGACCAAGAGCAGGTTATTTAACTGACTGATGAGGTAGTTCCATGCCGAATGAGGTAGTGGAGCGGCGTGAGTGAGCAGACCAATGCTGCACAAGTGACTCGTGCATGTCATCATTAACCTTAGTGTGTGTGTGTGTGGGGGGGGGGGGGGGGGGTTCATAGTTCAGTGGTGCCTGGGGAAGAAGAGGGGAGGGGGGCAGGTTCGGGAGGGAGGTTCAGTTCCTGACAGCCTGGTGGATGAAGCTGTCCTTCAGTCTGCTGGTCCTGGCCTGGAGACTCCGCAGTCTCCTCCCTGATGGTAGCAGGCTGAAGAAGCTGGTGTGATGGGTGAGTGGGATCACCTGTGATGCAGAGGGCTTTGCGGGTGAGACGTGTTCCATAAATGTCCTGGAGGGAGGGTAGAGAGACACCAATGATCTTCTCAGCTGCTCTCACTATGCGTTGTAGAGTCTTTCGGCAGGACGCGTTGCAGGCGCCATACCACACAGTGATGCAGCTCGTCAGGATGCTCTCGATGGTGCCTCTGTAGAATGTGTAAATGATGGGGGGTGGGGCTCTGGATCTCCTCAGTTTTGCGGAGGAAGTAGAGACGCTGCTGTGATTTTTGGGCCAGTGCTGCAGTGTTGTCGGTCCAGGAGAGGTCCTCTGTGATGTGCACACCCAGGAACTTGGTGCTGCTCACTCTCTCCACAGTCGCACTCTCTCCACTGAACATCTTACTTTGCAAATATAATGAGTAAATATAGGCTGTAAATATAGCTTTTTATTAGGTATGGTTTTCTACAAATAAGGTAATTGCTGAATTTCATGATTCTTCAGGGCTGCATAGTTAATACAAATGTCATAAGTTTAATCATATGATTACATTAAACTACAAAAAGTTGTAACATCACATTAAAGGGGTGCTATTATGCTTTTTCACTTTTTCAACTTTACTTTTATTGCTGTTTGAGCATAAAAAAGATCTGCAAAGTTACAAAGCTTAAAGTCCATTTCAAAAGGAGATATTTTATTTAACAGAAATCACTTTTCAAAAACTACAATGAACGACTCGTTTGGACTACAATGCATATTTTCCAGGATTTGTGATATCACAAAGATCGACGAATGGGATGAGACCTGGTTGAGCTGCACTAGAGAAGACAACGAGTGTTATCACTATGTCAGAGACACGCTAGTTTTCCCAAGGCAGACGAACTTAGAGTGGTTACAATCATCTGGGTTTAATTCGCGCTCAAATTGATTTGATTTTGAGGCAATATTTAAACTAAAGCTCGCAGCAGGCGGCTATGGTAAGTGGCAGGACATTTCCCAACCAGGCGCCGAGTGCTGCCAATCTCAACACACACTGGCCCAGCTAACCAATCACAACACATCTCATATTCAAAAGAAGGTGGGCCTTTGTTTGATACAGGAACTATCTGAGCCGTTCATGCCAGATTGGGGAGAGAGGTGTTGTAATTATGTAAAATATGTGAAATATAATGTGTTTTTCGAACAACCTAGTATGTTACACAGAAGACACCGTTTGCACATGCTCTAAAAAATTATTATTATGGTATGTAATTTGAATAACAAACTGAGCGTTAAGAAACGTAAAGTCAATCAAGAATTTTTATAATATATCAACAAATTAAATGTTGTTGCTAGTCCATCCATGTACAAATAATAGGGAACCATAAATGCCAACATGTACTGTGACATACTGAAGCAGAACATGATTCCCTCCCTCCGCAGACTGGGCCGCAGGGCAGTATTCCTACATGATAAGGACCCCAAACACACCACTGCCTTGCTAAAGAAGCTAAGGGTAAAGGTAATGAGCATCTGTGGGGCATCCTCAAAGGGAAGGTGGAGGAGCGCAAGGTCTCAAACATCCACCGGCTCCGTGATGTCATCATGGAGGAGTGGAAGAGGACTGAGGGTTAAGGCAGTGCTGGAAAATAATGGTGGCCACACAAAATATTGACACTTTGGGCCCAATTTTGACATCTCAACTATCTAGACAGCATAAGTACATCTGTAAGAAGTCTGCTAAAGATCTGGAAATCATCTGCTGTATACTCTGATAAACGTCTCAGAAGCAGTTTTACATGCATTCAAATAAATGTCTGTTTGACATCTGACAGGAAACATCTTAGAGACGTATCGCAGATGAGCAAACACTCTTAAAAATACATCTTGCATATGTAAATGCAGACATCAAATAGACATCTCCGAGATGTACATGTGCGATTAGGGTGAGTGCTTCACTGTAAGGTACTGGAGCCTCCTTCTGTAGAACATAATCAAATTAAACACTGCTTCTCATGACGATGCATTTATGTGTAAAGACCTACAATGCTCCTCGAAGTCAGAAATGTCATAACATTGTTAGAAGAATGTTGTCTGTGGTATATTTTCACTGTAAAACAATAAGAAATGCTGCAAATATCACCACAAATTTTGAAAAAAGCCACAGCAAAATCTGTCATTTTAGGTCGCAAAAATCAGAAAAAAGTTCTGCAAAATCCTGGAGGGACTGTATAATAAAATATTTAAAAAATGTGAGGGGTGTACTCACTTCTGTGAGATTCTGTAAATACTGTTCAGTTTTTTGCACAGACCGATCGTTTTGTGTCTTTACACATAAATGCATCGTCATGAGAAGCAGTGTTTAATTAGATTTTGTTTGTGTATGTTTTTGGACTCCCAAAGCCGTGGTTCCCATCCACTTAGAGACTGATAGACTGCAATGGTTTGTGTTAAAAATCTTGGTTTGTGTTCTACTAAAGAAACAAAGTCACTTACATCTTGGATGCTCCGGGGGATAAACAGATAAACATCAAATTTTCCTTTTTGGGTGAACTATCACTTCAATGTTATTTGATAATATATAATTTTTTGTAGTTGTAATTTGCAGTAGTTATTTTATAGAACCTATACTCCAAATAATAACAATTGATGTGAACTAATAATTTTGAGTAAAGACTATTAATGTAAACTTGATTTATCTGTTGCATAAACTTAAGGTTCTATGTTAATTCAAATAAGGCTGTTTAGTTTCACCTTGTGTAAAAAAGTGGTTCATGGCAATGGGTTGGGTATCGCTGAACTACACACACACAAAATTGTGGACATGATTTGGAAAGGCTAAATATATAAATATATTATTTTTTATAATAGAAAAATATACAAATAATTTATGCATAATTTACTGAAAATAAACATAGAACATAAAAAAAAATATATATTAATGTTAACAGTCTGTTTTGACCGTAAACAATACAGATATGACTCCTACAGTAAATGAACAATACCAGCTGGTTAAAATCTTTATTTACAACAAAAATAAATAATTTTCATAACAATATTATATAAGATCTGCAATGTCTATAAATATGAAAAAAAAGTTTGCATGATTAATGTACTAAATGTACTAATTAATTATTGTTTCAAATATATTACATTGAATTGCTTAATTATACTCAGCTTAAAGTTGTAAATACAGGCTACCTTTTGTAAGGGCTTCATTGGTGTGTGTGCATTCATTTCACTCTGTAGGGATATCTTCTTTAATGGAACCATATGTAGTCACTGCTGTGTGAAGATAAAATATGTAACTTATGTAAAATTATTATTATTATTATTATTATTATTATTGTTGTTGTTGTTATTTTGTTAAGTCAACATAATAAAAACAAAATGGAAATATGTTCTTAAGACACTGCCCCAAACTCACTTGGTAGCCGTGAACATTCAATTGTGCACTTGCAGCCCTTGATCAAAACTGCAATGGTCGGAGAAGATACAAAGTTCAGGAAGACCAGCAGTAACAAAAAGCTGTAATTAACATATTAACAAGCTTCATATCAATATTTTATGTGACAAAAATTATTTTTGTCATTAAATGGCTTACACATTAAGACTTTTGTAAACTTTTGTAATAACTATGGTTTCTGGTATGGTTCAGATTGCTTCTTGTTACAGAAGAATTACATATTTCATGATAGTGATTAATGGTCTACCCCAGCCGGCACATCACATTCAACGTTGAAATAAGGTCAGTTGTTTTTTTTTAACATTGAAACAACGTTGAAAAATGTTTAATACTAATTGGTTGAAAAAGGTTCATTTTAAATTATTATTAAGGTAATTATTATTATTATTTTATTAGCAATTTAGAATATTTTGATCATGAAACCTCTTCTAAAATCTAAAGGTGTGTGAATATATATATATATATAATATATATCTATATATATATAGATATATATATATAATAATATATATATATATTATATATATATATAAAATATAATCATCATTAATAACATAAAACTAAATACATTAAGCTGCTTTAAACAGGCTAAAACAATTCCTATTGGTTGTTTTACTTTATTGCTTTGTTCATGATTGGTTAATCTGGCTGTCATTCAGGAAACTGGCCAATTCTGGCTGTCATTATGGAAACTTGTGAGTGTATTTGTTAGTTTTTATATTTAGAAATTATCTGAGTCTTTCTGAGTGAGGCTGTGAGTGAAAAAGCGACTGCAGATTAAAACTGCTCCCAAATTATTTTGTATTTGCCTATCATGATCGTGTATTATTGTTGTTGACGCAAAGGTCCTGAAATTTGTTGTGTGTTTTGTCATTGTGTCAACCTGTGTCGCTTCAGTGTTATTTTGTACTTTAGACGATTTTCAGAGGGAAACGTTAGAATATTTTTTACAAACTCATAATTTCAGAAAACAAAAGTAAATGAGCTGATATTTTTCTGTTTAATAGTCGTTGACATTATTTCTGTCGATTCAGGGTAATATCACAAGAGTGGAGGCTAGACTAGCCGATAGCCAGAGAGAGGGAAAGAGCGCAACCAAAAAGGTAATTGATTTTCACAAATATACATGAGGTTAACAAGTTAAACAGTTTGTTGAATTAGCTTGTTAACGCAAGATTATTTAATACTTACCCTCATTTGTGTCGCAGAGGCCTACTTTTACAGTTTGTCGACTGAGTGCCACTTCAGTGTTGTTATGTGCTTTTGCGGTTGCTACAATAATTTTCAGGGAGAAGACATTATACGTATATACACAGATTCAAAATTTCAGAAAACTAAAATGTAGGTAAGCAAATTTTTCTGCTTAACAGTCATCGTCGTTACTGTCCATTCAGGGTAATATAATGAGATTGGAAGCAAGACTAGCCACGGGAAAGAGCAAGAAAAAACGTGGTCTACGAGAGAGTAGACTATGCTTGTTAAGTAGAAAGAGATGTTGTGTTCTGATGGGGTTTTAGCACCGATTGCTGAATAAATAATTCCAGATCGTACATAAACTATATATCTGTGTCATCCTTATTTCTCCCTCTTTCACCCTCGATCAAGACAGAGACCCACCCGCTGTTTGTTTCAGTAAGATTTGAGTAAGTTTGCTAGGTGCGACCACTGTGCTTGAAAATGCACGGTGGGCGAGCTACACTTCAAAAGTGCAGCTTGGGAGGGGAGACAACTAGAGCAGCAAAAATGTACATTTCTATTTAATTTATGTTTTCCACAGTACTACAGCCTTGATGAAATAAATATTTCACAAATTGTTAAATATATTACCTTTTGTTGAATAAATTCTTTGAAATATTAATTTTTAAACATCGATTGCGGGCGATGACCACTTAGCGCCACCCTTACCTGAGACAGGAAGCACATCTGTCACCACAGACGCTGTTTGCCCATCATCCTGCATGCAGTGATCATGTTTATATTCATAAAGGGTCAATTAGGTTAACATTACATAATTTGAATAATTTAACATTTTAACATTTTATTCTATAACAAATTAAACATGTACTATAACTCAATTGATTGTGTTTTTATTTTAAAGGCAACTTTTCATAAAAAAAAATAGTTACGTTGTCTGTCCACATAAAAGCTTTTACACACACCCACACACACAATGTAAAAAGTGCACACAGAAAATGAACATTTTAATTTCTAGTTATGGTATTTTTAATCAGTTCAGTGTCAATGTAAATAGTTGTACACACTCGCATACTGATCATGTATGTTATAAAGTTTTCACATTTGTTGATCTTTTTTTTTGTGTTCTTCTTGTCTTCAGAAAGATATGGAAATGGTATTCACTAACATTTCACATGTTTCATGCTTAACTCACATGCCATAAATAATATCATGACACAATCATGCCTAACTCGCATGGTCCTATATTAAAGCAGTTAAGCAAATTAACTTACATTTTAACCAAATAAAAGGTACTCATCTTTCATATTCATTTAAATAATGTTTTTTCAGTTAAAATAAATAAACAGTTCACAGTTGATCAGATAAATTTACATACAGTTACATTTCTGACGATAAAATCAAGTTATGCGCGCTGTACATCATTATAAGCCTGTACGGAACACCGTTAACCCTTATCATTTTCTGTACACTGTGGGGGGGGGGTTATTTTTCCACTTTTTTTATAAAATATTGTTTGCTATAGTTATGGTTTAAATAAGAGTTTTTATTAGGTATTCCCCCGGAGAATGATCACACAAAAATGTCTTTCAACAATGGAGGAGTGGTCGCTGGCGTGCGGTGAATAGCGAAAAGTGTACAGAACATGGCTAGTCTAATATATACGTAGATGCCTATTTTTTTTTTTTTTATTGAATATGCTGAATATTTAACATTCAAAAGTTTAACAAAATGTTACAAATGAGGTATTCACATTTTCTTACAGAAAGAAATAAAAGAGAAAAAGAAGTGGAAAAAAGAGACAATGAGGGTATACATCAATAATCACAATTGAAAAGAGGAGTTTACTTCTTTAAGCATATCCATAGTTCCCTATCTGTCAGTCACTACGAGTTATGTCGAACAACATATGGGGTCTCACTTGGGAAGCCAGTCATCTCTGAGTTTAACAGAAAATGCAAATGAAAATTGGCTAGTGGATTTTGCATGCTGAGCCACTCCCTGTGCCTACAGGTATATAAGGCGACAGTGTGCATCCACTCATTCAGGCCAATCATCTCTGAGATTTTTGCTTCGGAGCCGAGTGCTAGTATGAAAGCTGTTATACTCCACAAAGCCATTCATCTGCTGTGTGTCGGGAAGCTGTTCTGGTTGGTGGTACGGCGCGAATAGAAGTGTCCCTTTCAGCGATTCCCCTGGGCACTTCAACTAAAAGAGCAGATTTCCTAAAAGAGCAAATCACGGAAGATTCGTGTTTTTTTAAAGATGCCGTTTCGTCCGTGTCCTTCTGGATGTGGTTGTTTCCTGTCCTCTTACAACGGCCACAAGCGTTGTCTTCCGTGTCTTTGCATTCAGCACGCTGAAGACGCGTTCGTGGATAGTTCATGCCTGCACTGCATGTGTGACCATGGCAACGCTGCGATCACGTCTGGGAGATTTGAGGGTGACAGTGAGAGCTTCTCCGCCGGGCCACGCCCCACGGACCTCTCACCCCTTCCGCAGTGCTTGTCCTGTGTGGCTGCTGGGTGATTCTGCTGGGCTGTCCCCATCGGATGTTGTCGCCACTGCCGAATCGGACCCAGAGTTGACAGCCGTGCTTGCCCTGGCAGTTGTGAGCATCAGGTTGGAGGTGAACACAGCGCCCAGCACTGAGTGCTCACGGCTGTTCGATTGGTTCTCAATGTAGAGCGCGGCTCACAACCGCGTTTTGCTCTGGTTCCTTTCTTCCCGGATGTGCATGGGGAAGTGACATAGTCATGGATGGCCCCTTTTATGGCCAGAAGCCGCTCGTTTCCTTCCTCCATCCTCACTATCCTCGATGGTGGGGCAGCTAGGGGGTGCGTCAACATTCCCAAGCAGGAGAGTGGGATCGCGGTGCACCTGTGCCCGCAAAACGCCGCCACTGGGAGGAATAGTCCCCGTCTCCTGTCCAAAGCCTGTATGCTGCCGGCGGCAATCGCTACCAAAGCTTGCAGTGCTGCGGCCCAAGCTGCCTCTGCCCTGAATGCCATGGCAATCATGCAAAGTAAACTAGCCAAGCCAAGGCTTTAATGAATGAGGGTGGTTAGTACCAGAGGTTGGTTGATGAGGTGGGTGCGGAGGGTGACTTAACTCTTCCTTGCGGGGGAAGTCACAACGCAGTCCCTCGGGAAGGCGATGTCCACTCTGGTGGTCCAGTAGTGTCATCTCTTGTTCAGCCTGGTCGAGATTAGAGACGTTGACAAAGTGCGCTTTCTTGATGCTCCCATCTCCCAGGCTGGCCTGTGCGGCGATGCTGTCGAGGGCTGTGCCCACCAGTCCCCGGCAGTACAACAGCAGACTGAGGCCATACAGTGCATCTTGCCCCGACATGATCCTCTGGCTGCCACCTTTCCGTCTTGGGCTGTGCCTCAGCCTGCTCGTTGCCGTGGGCACCCTCCTGCGTTCTCCACACCAGCTCCACCCCGCGCTGAGAGTTCTTCGAGGCCGGCGCGTTGAGCCCCGCGCAGGAGAGCGGTGCCCCCTCGTGTCACATCCAGCCCCTCGTGTCACATTTTATGTTAAAAAATACTACGAAGTGGCCCTGACACAGGCAACTCGGAGATGTGGTAGACTGCTCTTCAGGAAGTGGCGGAGACAGCGCCACTCCTTTCCCCGGAGGAGGGCCGGGTGGAGAATCTTCAGTTTTCTTTTTGAACATTTTCAATAAAAAAGCAATTTCCCTTTCCTCTGAGTTGCGCGGCTCGTGGGTTGACAATGAGCGACGCACTGCCTCCTCATTCTCACCCGCGATGCCCCCTATCGCCAGTGGCCAAGAGGTCGCGGTTCGGAGACGCAATGCCTCTCCACACGTCTCCACTAGTTCCTCCGGGAACACGGGGAATTTTGCTGTGATGACTCAGAATGCGATGCTTTCTGGACCATCCAACACGACTCCCCATCACTGCACCACTGCGGGTACATTGACTGTCCCTTTGGTGCCACTCGTTCGGAGTTTGGGGCGTGGCTTGCGCTGCCCAAACGGTTCCGTTGGCTCATTCCATTCCCAAGACAAGCCGTGCCCCCTGGGGGTGAGGGCTCACTCCACATGGAGTGTTGCCTCCTCCTATGCGCTGGCGCACGGCGCCTCTCTGGCAGACATCTGTCGAGCTGCGGGCTGGGCGACACCTAACACCTTTGCGAGGTTCTACAAACTTCATGTAGAGCCGGTTTCTTCCCATATGTTGGGTAACAGGTAATTGGCAGGAAGAACTGGCTCGGTGTCATGCTTGCTGCACCATTCCCCCTCATACAGGGATGCGAGAGTCTTTATTTTCCCAGTAGAGTTCCTCGGTTGGCGTACCCTGCTCAAGCATCCTCCAGCACCCTTGGCGGTCAGACTTGGCGGAGCAGTCTGGCGCCAGGCCTAGTACTGGTGTTAGCATGCCCGGAGTTCCGGTCAGCCCCTGTACTGGGCTAGGTGTCCATATGGCTTGATTGCCTACGGGTAATCCCATATGTGTATTCTTCCACGGTAAGGTTTACTTCTTGGTAAACCCGTGTCTTCCCTTGACAGACCCGCTCTGTCAGTCTCTTCTGGCAGCTGTTCCATCCCTACTCTAAGGTAGGACCTGCCTCAGAGACCTATTCCTTATGTAGTACTGCCCCCTGGGTCAGTCCATATCAGTATCTCCACATGTCACCTTCCTAAGGGTAGGATGTGGTCTCCGTAGCGACCTTTTCCCTAAGGCTCGCTTCCCCATCATTCTGCCAAGCTGAAAGAACAAATAGGAAAGATTTGAAGCAATCTTTCACTGAAGGTTGAAATCCCTTCCAAAAACTTTTTTTGGATGGAACAGCAGCATGACCTTCTCCAGCAGCAATGTACTCACCCTTTTGGTCCCCTTCGGTACCTAGGTCAGTGAATTTGCGCTGGGACTTTGGGAAGGTTATGACCTTAAGTGTAGCTTTTGTGACACGCCGCGGCT
Organism: Cyprinus carpio; assembly: GCF_018340385.1. NCBI lineage: Eukaryota > Metazoa > Chordata > Actinopteri > Cypriniformes > Cyprinidae > Cyprinus > Cyprinus carpio. Next base: position 649,707 of record NW_024879238.1, on the reverse strand, counting down.
TGTTGACAATTACACCGCCACAGGGTTGTGACGGTGTTCAGGTTGTGGCATTTTCCATAGGACCCCATATGTCGTTTGACATAAGTCATAGTGACCAACAGATAGGGAACGTCTCGGTTACGTACGTAACCCTCGATCCCTGATGGAGGGAACGGAGACGTTATGTCCCCATGCCACAACCTTGAACCATTTGCTGTTGCCGGGACACGTTCTCGGCTCCTCAGCGTAAAACCTGAATGAGTGGATGCACCTGTCACCTGTTTATACCCGTAGGCACGGGAAGTGGCTCAGGTATGTAAAATCCACTAGCCAATTTTCATTGGCGTTCTCTCTTAAACTCAGAGATGATTGGCCTCCCAAGTGAGACCCCATATGTCGTTTGACATAAAGTCTCCATTCCCTCCATCAGGGAAGGAGGGTTACGTACGTAACCGAGATAACGATGTTCCGTACAGATTACCTTTTACCGCCGATCGCTGAATAAATACTTCTGGGTCATACATAAAATATGTGACCTGGAGCACAAAACCAGTCTTAAGTCGCTGGGGTATATTTGTAGCAATAGCCAAAAATACATTGTATGGGCCAAAATTATCAAGTTTTCTTTTATGCCAAAAATCATTAGGATATTGAGTAAAGATCATGTTCCATAAAAATATTTTGTAAATTTTCTACCGTAAATATATCAAAACTTAATTTTTGATTAGTAATATGCATTAAGAAATTAATTTGGACAACTTTAAAGGCAATTTCTCAGTATTTTGTTTTTTTTTTGCACCCTCAGATTCCAGATATTCAAATAGTTGTATTTTGGCCAAATATTGTCTGATCCTAATAAACTATACATAAATGGAAAGCTTATTTATTCAGCTTTCATATGATCTATAAATCTCAATTTCGAAAAAATTACAAGTGGTCCAGGGTCTCAAATGGACCGTGAGCAAGCTAAACGTGAGACTGCCACTTGGAAGGGGAGACAACTAGAGCAACGAAAATGTACATTTCTATTTAATTTATGTATGTCACAGTATTACAGACTTTATTAAATTAATATTATGATATTACAAATTGTTAAATAAGTTACCTTTTGTTGAATAAATTCTTTGAAAGGGGAATATTTAAACGTCAACTGTGGGCAATGACCAGCAGTGACGTTTATATTCATAAAGGGTCAATTAAGTTAGCGTTAACTTAACAGTTACATTAATTTATTCTTTTAACATTTTAAATTGTCATGCTTTAACAAATTAAACATGAACTAAAGCTCAATTGATTGTAACAATCAACTTTTGCCAACTTTTCATAAAAACTAAACACAACGATAGGATATTCAGACACAAGTTATTAGATAAGATGTCATACAGTTTTCATACAAATAATATTATACAATTTAATTTAAATTTAAAATAAGAAAAAAGAAGAAGATTAAGAACAATTTCATCAAACTTTGTCAATATAAACATTTAAAAACTTTTTAAAATAATTTGAAGTTAGGGCCACACTATTAACATAATATCATATAACATGTTCGTTTCAAGGAAAGTCAGTAGAGAAAAAGAGAAAGAAAAAAACAGTTCTCAAAGGAGAAGTTAAAAGAGGCAGATGAGGACATGAAGGCTGGCATAAGTTTGAGGGCAACAGCGAAAAAAATTGGCATTCCCCACACCCCTCTGCAGGACTACAAAATAAGTAAATATGCCCACAACCCTCATCCTACTTCGTCCCTGACACTTGGAGAGGAAGAGGCTCTCCTTTCCTTTATATTCTGGATGGCAGACCATGGCTTCCCAGTGACAAGATCCCTTGTCAGAGTTCTGGCTACTGGGATCATTAAGGAGAGGAGCAGAACCGAGAGCACCACTGTAAATCTGGAAAAGGGGCCAAGTGATGCGTGGTGGTCCAGGTTCAAGGCCCGCCATCCAGAATTGACCTCTCGGACAGCAGATTCAGAGTCCATGGTGCTACACCAGAGGCCATTTAAGGGTTCTTCAAATTGCATGAGGACCTTCATGTGAAGCATCCATCACTCCCACCACGCTATCACATCCAGCAGTCAACCTACTGACACAACATCAACCATTCAAACACCTTGCCCCACCTGTAACATTAATAGTGTGGCTCCCAAAAATTACCTGGTGGCAGCAGGTGTAATCCCAGAGAGTCTGGTTAACATTGCATTCTGTTGCCAGCTCGTGTCATCACCAGTGACAAGTATTTTGACCTGCTGCTAGAAAAAGAAACTAAGAAGAAAGAGAAGGAAGTAAATAAGAAAAAGCACAAGGAAGAGATGGCAAAGAAGGAGGAGGAAAAAAGACAAGCCCAAGAGGCCAAAGAATCAGGCTCCTCTTCTGACTGAAGATGATGGAGAACAATGCGCTCCCTGCCATAGAGCCACCTGGCTCAGGAGATGAGGCCATTGACGAGTGGGTCCAGTGTGATTCTGCTATTTGTGGTTCCACCTGGAGTGCGCAGAGACACTGACTGGCTTTGTCAGAAATGTTGTCTGTTCACATAAACACACACACCCACACAATTATTAAAATGTTAATGCACTGAAAATAAACACTTTTATTGCTAGTTATTATATTTTTAATCAGTTTAGTGTTAAATGTATATAGTTGTAAACACACACACACACACCCGCAACCTGATCATTTATGTTTTGAAGTTTTCCCAATCATTAAATTGTTTTAAATCAGTGTAAATTGTTTGACTTTCTTCATTGTCTTCAGAAAGATATGGTAACATTATTCACTAGTTTCACATGGTTCATGCTCAACACGTGCCATGATTAATATCACGACGCAATCAGGCCCAATTGCATGGTCCTCTAGCTTACGCAACAATTAACTTAAATTGTCAACAATTAAAAAGGTACTCACCTTTCTTATTCCTTTAAATGTTGTTTTCTTCAGTTAAAATAAATAAACAGCTCACAGTTGACCAGTTAGGGTAAACGTACCTATTAAGTTACCCAAAATTGACATCGAGACATTTTTAGTGCACTGTGTGGTTTCAGTTCAAGATGTGATGTTAAAATAAAATATTAATTTCTCACACAAAGATTTTTTTAATTTTATTTTAAATGACAAAAGCATTTTGATTAAAGAGCAGGTCAGATGGTATTTTAAAGTGTCCCAATATTGTATTGGAGTCCCCTACATCAGGTTTAAATGCATCTAACATTGTAATTTTCTCAGAATATACATTTAATATTAGAGTCATTTGCCAATGATTAGGAAATTATTCGTTTCAAGCAAGTTCGGAGCAAGCCCCTCCCTTCCTCAAGCCTACTCTGCTCTGATTGGTCAGCTGGCCAAACCTGTTGTGATTGGCACAGAGATGAGTCCTTGAGCCAGTTAGCCAGCGCTACCATTGACAAGCACATTTACATAAAACAATAATATAATCAATCCGTTCTTATAATGACGTAAAATACAAAAACACTTATGCAAGTGAATCGTGCCCACAGCTGAAGTTTAGCTGCTAAACTGTGAACACTAGGTGGATACGTTAGCCGAGTGCTAACGTGACTAACTGATTAAACAATACAGTTTGTAAACCCAAATATGTCTACTGTAATGTTTGAAGAATGACAGACAAAAGCCGCTTGGTCTTAACTTTTAATCAGAACGAAGAACAGTTGTATCACAGGAGCACCAGCCGAAATCACTCATCTCTCCCGCATTAACCCTGTAACTGCCGGTGCAGCACAATAAACAGCAGTTTCACAATTATTATAAAGTCTGTGTGCTACACTACATTCTTTATTTTTAAACTAAGTAATTAGAACAACTTCAGTCTACAATAATCGACATATTCTTAGGTTCACTGCGAATTTTTAGAACTACTTCAGTAAGACGTGCTTTACCTGGAAACCTAAAGCTGCACTAGGTATACATCACATATTGGCACAAAAAAATTATATTTTGAGCACTCAATTGAAAATGTACACCTAACGTATCAATCGTACTACTCACAGGTCATGGTTCAGAGAGCTTGTTAGTCCAAATTAAGAAGATTAGAAGCCAAGGAAGATAAAAGCCCAGATTAGAGAAGCAGTTCTTGATAAAAATGACAAGCACACAACAAAAGGCTCGAATTGTATTTCTGTGGTACCCTTGAACACCGCGTCTTTTCAACATGATGTAAACGCACTAAAAGCAAAAGTGTTTGTGGGCAGATCAGACTCTGTTCGTATTTCGCGGGCAGGCGGGGATTATGCAAATGTGTATCCAGTGACATACATCATTAAATGCAAAAAGTCTTGCTGTGCTTAATGAGTAATTTTCTGTAATCTTTAGGCACACCCGTTCCCATTAAGCTTTATCAAGTTTTATTAAAAATTCTGGATTATTTTAACAACCATTTTAAAGAATAATTAAAAAAAAAAAAAAAAATCTAATATTAAAAATTAAAATAAAAAAAAAAAAAGAAAAAAAAAATATTTTGTTAATTGATTTAATTTGATGAGTTATATATTCATAGTGAAGTGATATTTAAGAACACCGCAACATCTATACTAGTCCATGTTCAGCTAAGAAACATTCAAAAATCAAATAGAATACACCAATAAAACATTTCATTCGTGGGGGTGAACACAGAAACTAGCTTCATTATGAAGCCTCCTCTTAAATGGATGTCAACTTTTCTATATTCTCTTAAGGCTGGAATACTTTACAAGATTTTCGCCCTTATTTTCCACAGATTTAAAGTCTGGAGAAGTTGATGCTAGTTGCCAAAGGTCTGAGTCAGTCTGTAGATTTGAGTCGACTGATTCCATAGAAAATCGCGTAGTGTATGATGGTCACAGACTTTGATTCCATGCAGTCGGAGGAGATCAAACATGTTTAATATTTTCAGATGATTTTAGAACACATTGTTTTCATTTCCTTTCATGAGTTTCCTAGCAACTATGCACACATTTCTGGATGAGTTTGTTGTGAATTTATGAATGAATTTAAAGTCTGCTAGCGTGTGATCCTCAGTCATTTAGTATATGATGGCCGCTTTTCTTTGTGACCGTTTACAAGTCACAAAGGAAAACTAGCCATCATGCAGTAAATGACTGAAGAGAACACACTGAGCTTAATTGGAGCAGCAATAATTTTTAATAAATTTCATGTAATATTTATTAAGATGACAAAGATTGTGCAAGATAAATTATACATACATATTTTAATATCACCTATTATTAACAATATCTATGAAATTGTACTTTTTCTTATTGATGTCACACTGAAACTGTGATTTTTATAGTAGTGCACCCTTTAAGCTCACGTTACAATAATATGAAATCTTTAACAATTACAACACTGTAAAACCACAGACCAGCAATAAACTGTAAATGTATAATATTATGGATTTTAAAGTACAAGCCAGTTATGCCTGTGAAGTTATATATTATCGTAGCACACAATCTTATACAGATGTGTTCTGCAGCATCTGAGCTGTGTTGCTAGAACTATCTTTTGGATCTAACTGTAATTATTTCCCACATCCAAGTTCCAGGCTATAATATGCAAAAGTATAAACATTAATTGCCTAATTTTACAGTAAGTAGTGAAACACCCCCAAAATAAAGGCTTAAACGTCTAAAAAAAAAAAAAAAAAAAAAAAAAACACATTTAAGGGGGCTCCTCTTTTGGTGAAAGTTTTCAGACATCTTTCAAAATGGCCGCCAGACAGTGTGAACACATGGATACTTACATCTCAATGTGCAATGATCTTATTGACTTGATATTACAGGAGGTATATAGTAACAAACACATCAATTGGTTAAGACATCAAATATGATAATAAATTTTTTTATTTTTTTCTATTTTCAAAAAACTATTGGTCCAAAAGGATGGATATTCTCCCAGGGAATGATCACACAAACATGCTTGTCTGGCTGTCGACAACAAAGGTGTGGTCGCTTGCGTGCGGTGAAAGGCCATCTTTCAATTTAATTGTATAACTTAATTTATACAGAATCTTGTATGAAAATGTCAATTTAAAAAGACATACATAAGAATACATATGTTTTACAACACCCACAGGCAGAAATTAAGAAAAAAGTGTACCTATTCTAAGCTATGCTCCAAAAAAACACCTTTTCCCAGAGAACGCGTAATATGACGCGCTGCCGCCCTGGTTCTCAGTGTGGGTTTACGTCATGGGTGCCCAACCCTGCTCCTGGCGATCGACTGTCCTGCAAAGTTTAGCTCCAACCCTAATCAAACACACCTGTCTTTAATTTTTAAGTGATCATAAAGACCTTAATTAGTTGCTCCAGGGGTGTTTGATTAGGATTGGAGCTGAACTTTGCAGGACAGTCGATCGCCAGGAGTAGTGTTGGGCGTCTGAGAGGTGGTAACAAAAAAGAGAGATTGTCGTTATAGTTTTAATATAGTTATAGTAGGTTTGAGTTGTCACAATGGTGAATTTTTGTGTTTGTTTTGGATGCAACAACTCCAACTTGTCTGGCCATTGGGTCCACCGATTTCCAAACAAGAAACACAAAGATTACCGTGCTTGGATACATTTCGTCCAGGCAAAGAGAAGCAATTTTGCTGCCTCCTCGTTGACAAGACACACGGTGGTATGTGAAAAACACTTCACAATGAACAGCTACAACCAAGGGGATCTAATGGAATTTCGCATGGGATTTCGATGAAGAGAGTGGGTTAGGCTGGCAAATGGAGCTGTGCCATCGGTGCATGCAAGTCCACCAGCAAAATCTGGCGGGAGTGAAGAGTCTGCCAAAGTGATTTTTTTATTTTTTGTCCCGCCAAAGTCTTATTTGATCGGTGAGTAATGTAGATGAACTGCTGCGCTTGTGACAGGGCGCATGTTTAACTGAAAGAACGAGCAGAGAGAGAGCCGGTTGCGAGCGCACTCTTTCTCTTCGGAGCCAGGCAAAAGTGTAAACAAGACTTCACTGTCTCCAAAACACATCCAAGTAATGCTTTACAATATTAGTTTTCTTAGTTACATCGAAGTTGCCTTGGTTTTCTTTGACTAATTGAAGCTGGTATCAACAGGGCACATGCGAGGGAATGCAGCTCTGGACTACTTTGAACAGATTAGCAGTCTTTTAAATAATGCATGAATGGGGGATTTTCATGAAAGAACTACTTTTTTTTTTTTTTTTTTTTTTTTTTTTTTAAAGTTCAAAGTTGTGATTTTGGTCTGTTTTCAGATTTTGGGAGAGAGTGCTCCCAGCAAAGACGGGGTGGGTGCAACTGCCACTTCAGATCCTGAAGATGGAGATGGAGACATCTCTACAATGGACCCTGAGCCAGAAGTGGTCCATCGTGGATCACAGTGCAACATAAGATGTTAACATCGTTCATTAGGTAGTTAGCTTATATCTAGCATTCACCATACATGCCATATACAATCACAAATAAGGATTACATGTCAAATTTTCATGATCTCCATGGTTACTATTTTGTAATTTACACTTTTCAGAGTAAATATTAAACATTATGAACTTCATAATGTTATAAAGATATTTTGTACTGGATTGCATTAGTGCATGTGTTACCAATGAATGTACAATGGTGAACAATTATTAAGATGAATCTTTCATCTGTTCAGGTAAAGCCTCAGATGGTGAAATGTGACAGACTATATGACAGAATGTTTTATTCAGGATCACCAGCAGCCACTAAACTGGAGAGTGTAGCTACCAGGAAAGCACTGGTAAAGTATATTCGACAATTGTCACCTCAGCATCAGACATTCTCCCTGGAGGCCTACCATTCCCTCATTCTGCACTTTGCTCCCAAACACACTGGCTTTTCTTTTCTTGGGATGTACAGCAGGTAGTGTTATCACTTAAAAGTATCGATACTAGTAAAACTAGGGTTTTTTTTTTTTTTTTTTTTTTTCAATTTCAGGATATTGCAATACTTTTGTAGCAGGTAAATGATGACAGAATGAATATGGCTAAAAACTAATGGAGTCTTGTATAGCAGACCAAAATGTTATTGATTGATAACAGCATTACATATTGTTTGCAAAAAAATAATTGCAAAGTTGAGTCATTGTCTTAGACCCATTTGAACTGAAAACATTAATGTCATGTATTTCTATTGCATTTCACTGCATTGGGTTAGCTTTGGCGACTTAATGTTCTATCTACTTATCTACTACAGACTTCTCTTAGCGGCCCTACATTTCAATAGTAATGGCAACAGAGATGTAGCTCGAACCAGTGAGGGTGAGGCACGCTACGGCCGTTCGCTACCCGTGGTTTCGGAAAGGTGGCTGAATAGTCCACCCCATCAAGGCGAAACCATCTTACGGTTAGTAGTTTCACTTAATTTTTCAATATCTTTATGTGAATCTATCTTTTTTTTTTTTTTTTTTTTATGTGTCAACCATGTTACTAAATGTGTTCTAAACATTTCTCTCCTCAAAGGATACGCAACAAATCTTATGGTCTCTCTGGAAGAGGAATACTGCAAGTCACCACAGGCCCTACAAGAAAGCAGTGCGGTCTTGTCCTCTGCTGCACCACCCCCCCCTCACCTCTTCCCTCCAGAAGGTTGCTAAGGATGAGGCAGTCAGCCTCCATCTCGCATGACACTCATGTTTTAACATGTAATAAAAGATAAATTTTACCAGTACAGTTTCTTTCACTATGGATTTATTAATCGTCTTCCAAGCGGGGTCACTTTGTATGTTTGTCCCTCCTCTGCAAACTGCCTCCTTATTGCTGACACAACACATGAAGGTATGGCTTTCCTAATGTTCCTGCCTAGTATTCCGTACGCCCAGCGGACAACCTGCCTGTGTGCTGTGTATCGGAACTGCCTGTGGTGGAGATTGGGACATAATTACATCTTGATCATACCATGTTTTCATAGTAAACAATTCCAATGGTAAATATTGCATATCCTGTTGGCTGATATTCTACTGTACTACACAACACCAAAGTTGTTTTTATTGTAAGTATATGGAAACCACTGAGTTTAAAAACCCTGCTTAACAGGATTTACTATTTTGGTGTGTAGAAAAGCTGGTTCTTTAAATTGCAGTGTGAAATAATTTTTGCTCAAAACGTACTCTGGTCTGCTGGCTTGGAGAGGGCCATGCTCCTGTCCGTAGTTCATGTATGCTATCTGCAGCACAAAAGGATTCAGACAGGATGCTTCAAACCCTGGATGGAGTGTGAGGCTGGTAATGTCTTCTGGGGGATCTAGGTTTTGGACAAGGGACCAATAGGCATCGACCTCCCTACAGCACACACTCTCCACTGCTGATGGGCATAGCCTCACATCTACCACACAAGCACCTGTTAAACAAAATGTGCTAAGATAAACTCACTCTCCTTCCCTCCTTGTAGCTCTAGTGGTTGGTGTAAGAAACGACATGTAGACTACTTACTTCCTAAAGCTTAGATAAATATGCACTGTAAAAAGACACACCCCTTGCACAGTATAGGCTGTCAATTAGATGCATTTATCTGCATGCCTTACACCAGTATTCCCTCCACGTGACAATAAAAGATCCTTGCAACAATGACTGTATTTACATGAACAGCATATTCCCGTCCTAACCGGAACACTAACTGCTTTCATACACGTACTCCGCAGTACATGCGAGCTCATTTACATAATGTCCGCCGGAAATACTAAGAGGGGAGTAGTATAACAGCTGGCTAAGTTCGGAATTCCAGCTGGCCGGTTATGTTGTTCAGATATACGGCCCAAACGCTTGACATCTGCAGAAGCAGAACATGTGGACACCTAGGTCTGAAAGCAGTTACTGATTACAAATCAGCTAGCAATTTCTACAAAATTTCACGATAAACTATGTTGTGTAGAAATGCACAGCATTTCCATCTCTGTCCAGACTAGCTGACCGTCACAGATGCAAGCTATAGCCTACAGCCTTCAGCATTCATTTAAAATCTGGGATCTAAATTAAACATTTTAAGACACATGTTGCTGGCATAGATGGTGACAATCTACATGGATGCTTGAAAAACAAACAAAGTCGACAGCAACATTGCTAAATATGATTTATTAAAGATACTGCAATGTGATAAACATGGAGACAACGTTAGCCACAATTAGCTATAGCCTGTGGTCACTCACCAAGACACCTGCCCAATTCTCCACCGATTCTCCTCACACCACAACTCTATCTCTCTCCTCCTGTCCATTTATCCCCTACCCCTTAACTCTGCCTGACCCCCTCTCTCGCCTAGGCGGCTCATAATTATACGGCAATGGCCCATCGTAAGAGTTGACATTAACCCCTACTGCAATCTCTTCACTGTCTGACTCCATTACGAAGAGATGAGAGATTTACCGGCCGCTGCGTCACTTCCAATCAGAGCGTTTTTTGACAGCGGAAAGTAGGAAGTAATTTTACTCACAATTTCTTTTAAAAAACTTTTTTAATGCACATTTATGATTAATTTCTTCACACAAATCGAGTTCCTACACTATTTATCTACACGTTCATTCACAGGGATCTTCAACTTGAAAGATGGGCTTGAAGGGCGAAAGTGTACCGAACATGGTTAGTCTACGTTAATCAAAATTTATGGGCTCATGTACCCATCAATTTTCAAGAATTCAACACCTGTCATTACTTAACAAACATATTAATTAAGCTACAAAACATGTTAAGTAAAATATAATGAATGTATAATATTGTACAATTATTTATAAAACTGCTATCCAGAATTCAGTTGTGGACACTGAATGGCTTTCCTGAGGTAGTTTGATGTGACATTGCCTGTGTAAGCTGTTTTATTGACGAGATCTCACGAGATCTGATGTGCCTCGAGAACGTGACATTATCTGTAAATATAAAGCCGCAAAAGTCAAAGTAAATATGCATGGTTACATATACTGAAATGCGCCTGATGCACGCTGTGATTTCAGCGTCTGCCTCTCACTAAATGAGGACTTGACACATGACACATGAATAACATCTCCAAAACTGCTCTGAGAGTCACTTCATGAGCATTTTACCGCTTGATTTGAGTAAAACTAGCGTCATATCATATACAATGAACTGTAAAGGTATTCACAGCAACCCGTCAAAATAAAAGTCCGGTAGTATTTTTAAGTAAAACGTACATGGCCTACTACTACTACTACTAAAATGAAATAAACATTTTTTTAAATAAATCACACAACATTTCTTCCATGTTTCAATTGTAATAATAAATCCCATTTGTTTGCCAAAAAGTTTTCTTAATTTTAAATAATTAATAGATAAATGATAAATGAAATTAGTGTTTTATGCCTTCATTTGATAACCAGGAAAAAAAATTCATAAGGCTACTTTTAGAAAAAATAACATTCATCAATTAAGTTGTTTATACATTCAAATAATTAGAAATGCTAAAACACAAAATTTGGTAACAAAAAAGTATAAATATTATAGTAAGAAAAAATAAAACATTTGCATCCACCTTTACAAAAAGAAAATAAATAGCTATTCAAGTGCTTCAACCCTTGGATCCCTATTTTGGGCACTTTTTCATTTTTTTCTAAGATTGTTCTTTTTTCCGAGACTTTCAAAAATAGTGAAAATAGCACATACATGCTCGAAACTTCTACATCAGTTCCCTGTTTGTTGTACATTGTGTAGGGCTGAAGTGTTTTAAGTATTTTAACCAGTATGTTTAAAAAGTGTAATTAAAAAAAACATGCACTACACCGTTGCAATGTATGTGGATGTGGCATGGGAAGATGCAGAGAATCCCTCAGGTAACTGTATGCTTTCGGACCATGGAGGTGCAGTGTGAGGGGAAACTCTCTCTGGTCCTTGGTGTATTCATGGCTCCGCTTTGAAAAGAGGTCTATCTGAAGATCTGAAATTTAGTTAATACAAACTAGTTAGTAAGTTCCCTTGAAATAATACCTTTATTTTTATAATACCTTTCATTCAACTCCTCATTTATAAGGTTCTTTTCCTTCAGATCTTCCAGTTTTTCTTTTTCCACGGTTTTCTTTGCTCTCGGTTCTCGGGCCTTTTCATTTTGCTTCTCCCGCTCTAGACTCTCCACTCTAGCCAAAGCTTCACTGAGTCTGGCCTTTAGACGAGTAGGAGAATTGGGCAATGCATAGGAGTGGTCCTAGTAGAAAGAAGGATGAAAATATTTTCAGTGATGCTTATATCATACCACTCACAGTTGTTTGGTGCATAGCACTGCATATGTGCAGGCACACATTCTTAATTTCTTACCCGTAATATTACTGCCAGCACCATGAGTATGGGAAAGAGAGAAAGGGTGCGTCTGTGAGAGAGAGTGTCAGTGAAAAAGGGTGTGTATTTGTTCATGTGTGTATTTATTTATTTAGAACATATACAAAGTGTATATGTGAGTATGTCTGAAAAGAGTTGCAGAAAGCAAGGGAGAGATTTTGATATGACCACAGCCATGATGCTCATAGCTGTATGGGACATATCACATAGCCCACAAATACTCACATCATTGGGCTGAGGTTCACTTTCAGGGAACTGCTGAGAAAGGTCCACTGGTAGGCTCTCTTCAGCTTTCCTTGATGTTTTTGTGTTCCTTGTCACTACAGGCTAAAATATAAGAAACATAATACTTAAAAACATCTTCATTAAAAACACTTGAAAAGGTTTTAGTATCCCACAGTGCATTTTAATACACAATACATCACTAATTCCTAAACATGCAGAAAGAACTAACGGTAACAAACATGTTTAGCAAAGTGTGATATTAACTTTTGTTTCACATAAGAATCATAGACATCTCTGTTAGCATGTAGAGTAAAAATACACCTACTCTTTGGAGATGACATGGGAAGTTGAAGACTGATGGGGTCGCACCATCTCTAAGCCTGACAATCTGACCCGTCCTGTCAAAATCATCAGGCTTGAAGTGCTCACTACAAAGCTTTGACGACTCTCCCTTCTTTTAGCAACTTCCCATTTCCTCCTCAAGCCTGTATCACTCGGAAACCTTCAAAATGTGAAGAAGAAAAAAAACAGCAAGAGACAATGAGAGAGAGTACCAGTTCCTGCTGAACGTTACACGTAAGTAACGTTAGTTACGATGACATAATATTATAAATGGTAAAATAATCTAAATTATTGTTCAATCTTACTTGTGAAAGGTAATCCCATGCGATCTGGTATCAATACTGCGCCGGTTATTGCAACTGTAAACTGCACAAAATACGGGCATAGTTGCTCACTCTCCGTTGACTCCGATTGACTCTGGTGCTAGTGTAGAGTGAGGAGACCTAACCAATATGGCGGCGATGCTGGATTACGCTCCAGCACGTCATGAGGCGTCTACGTATATTATGTCTATGGCTGTATGTGGATACCCAGGGCTGTGTGATACTTCTTCATACTTTTACAGACACAGGAATAAAAAGGATCTTGCTTGGAATAAAGTGAGTGAGGAGGTTGAACAATCTGGTCCGTTTTAAAAAATGCTATTTACTCAATTTGAGCTATATATACATATTGGAAGAGTCTGAGGGACACATATTTAAAAGAAAGGAGAAAGGAGACGGAGAAGAGGAGTGGGTCAGCAGCAGGGTCAGGGAAAAAGTGGAAGTACTCTGCGGTCCTGTCTTTCCTCGACCCCTTCGTCTCCCCACGGGAGACAAGCGGGAATATGGAGAGGGGGGGTGAGGAGAATCAGGCCGCAGGGTACGAGCACAATGAGACAGCAGCAGCAGGGCACTCAGAGACAGGAGGTATGTTCAGGGCATGTATGTTGTTTTTTATGATGAAAAGTCTAAATAAATTTTTCTCTGACTGGTGTAATGTGCAATGTTTGTAATGTTGTATTGATATTTAATATTGTCATGACAGAGCCGACTGGTTCTTTTGATGGCAGTGAGCTAGGGTGGCCATACGTCCGGATTTTGGCCGGACAGTCCGGATTTTAAGACCCCTGTCCGGCGTCCGGCGCAGCCTCAAGCCGGACACTCATTTGTCCTCCTTTTTGGAGTTGCGCTGAATCAGCCTAAAAAACCCGCTCTAGAATCTTTATTAGGATGCAACAGCATAGCGTCTAATGCCGTAAGATCTCTGGTCAAACAAACGATTGGCTGAAAGCGGTGTCAAATAAATATCTGATATATCATTGGTTAAAAACGTAAACAAGCCTCCACGTGCTGGCTACGTCAAATCATCACGTTAACATGCTGAAACGTCAGACCTCGTTTAATCCGAGATGGACAAAAGTGCACGAATTTATAGCAAAAAGCAGTAGAGATGCTTTTCATGGATTTTGCAGAATGTGTTTGTTTGTGTTGGGTGTTAGTTGTTAGTGGGGGTGAATGCTGCCATTGAACGACATGCCAGCATGGAAAAACATAAAAGTAACCAACGAGCTGCAGGTACGTCTTCCCTGAGGTCATTTTTTCGAGAAGCAGCATCACCTCAGGATGATAAAATCTCCGCTGCAGAGCTTTGTAAAGTTTATCATGCAGTCAAGCAGTCATACAGGAGTGTAGACTGTGGAGTGAAAGTTGATAGATCTTTAGTGACTCATCCACAGCAAAGGGTATGACCTGTGGGAAAACAAAAGCTAAGGCTCTATGTGAGAATGTCCTAGCGCCCTACTCTGTACATATACATTCAGATTACATCAAATTAAATATTCTGCCTTTTACAGTGGCAACGGCCGCATCAAACAAAGGTACGACCAAGTGTTTCCTTATTGTACTGAGATATTTGCACTTTGAGGAAGGTGTGCAACATGCACTTTTAGATTTTTATAGTGACAGCAACGAAACTTCAGAGGCTATAACAAACCAGCTGCTGGCTAAACTGGAGATGTCTGGTCTTGATGTGAAAAACATGTCTGCATATGCAGCAGACAATGCCAGTGTCAACTATGGAAAACACAACAGTGTTTATCAGAAATTGAAACTGGCTTAGAAGGATGTGCTACCTGCAAACTGTTTAGCCCATATCCTACACAATGCAACAAGATATGCAGCAGACAGCCTGGATTTGGATGTTGAAAATGCTGTGCTCAAGGTTTACAGCCATTTTAGCATGTCAGCAAGCAGAACTGCACAGTTGAAGGAATTCTGTGAGTTTGTGGAAGTGGAAGAATGCAACCTGTTACGGCATGTCGTCACAAGGTGGTTGTCCCTGCTTCCATCTATTGACAGAATACTAAAGTATTGGAAGCCCCTGACCAGCTACTTTCAGAGTGAAGGTGAGGAGCAGTGCTCCCAGTTTTTGTGGAAATGTTTTGGAGAGGAAAGCATTGAAGTGTCTGAGACATATTTTCTTTTCCTCAGTCACATTCTAAAAGTGTTCTCAGGCACCATTGAAGCACTTGAGGCCAAATCGTTCAGCATAACATGTGTTTAAGGTAATGACTGAACTGAAACAGCAACTTGAGAGAAGGATGACAGACAGGTTCTTTGGCTTTACTGTGAACAGCAAGCTCAAGCAGCTACCCCCTTACCTGCCAAATAAATGTGTGGAGGATTTTCTTGGTTTCTATGAAAGAGCCAAGAAATACATAAGTGAAAGATATGACTTCTCTGAGAACAGCTTTCATAGCAAAGTGGCAAAGCTTGACCTCACAACTGCCGTGTCCTATGAAGAATACAGTGATGCTGTCCAGGCCTGCAATCTGAAAGACATTAATATGGATGGACTGTATGAGGAATATGCCATGGTGAAAGCTTCCTTCACCTCTCCGGAAATGGAAGGTTGCCACAGTGAGGAGCGATATCTGAAACTGTTTTCCAAAGCAGATGTACCACTTGTGAATCTCAGGAAGATCAGCGCCTATATTTTCTCCATCCCATGCAGCAATGCACACACAGAACGAGTTTTTTTTAATGATGACATCTGCATGGAGAAATGAGCTTCAAGGCTGAGCTCCAAGTTTGTGTCAATTTCACCTTTCCCTGCACAGATGTGTACAAGAAGTTCCTTGGAAACAAAAGACTCTTGGATGCTGCCAGGAAAGGGCAGAAGTATTGCAGATAAACAATCAACTATTTGGTGAGTACACTAGTCTTATGTGTTCTATGTAGTCTTATGTGTGTTCACAAATCTGATGCAGTTAGTTTACTGTGTATTGTATTTAATGAAGCAAATATATATAGGCTACACTCATTTCCTGTAGGAAGCTCTTAAGCCAAATTGATCTCTAATGCTGCATTTTGATTTTATGAATGGGCTATATGAAATATGAATTTTGAAGGCTGATAACACTATTTTTGCTATGCTTTTATGTGTACCACTCCCTGTTTTTATGTGTACCGTAGGAGAAAATGCAGGGGCAATGGGGGCTTGGTGGCCATGATGACCCTAAAGGTGCTGTTGTCGCCTGAATTACTGCAGAAGGTGAACTTCTTTGTTGTTCTTCTTTTGAACTGAAATGTGTATTTATTTTTTGCATTCATTATTTGTTTATGTATTTCTGTTATTTCCAGAAGTCCAGAAATGTTATGTTTTCTGGCACTGTGCCGGTCTGCCAGATAATTTTATTTATTTAATTATTTAATTTACAGTAGTCCAGAAATGTTGTTTTCAGGCACTGTGCAAGACTTTTTTTTGAAACAGACATCACAATGTCTTGAAAAATACAAATACTGTGAACAAACACTTTTTTTGCATCTTCTGTTACACATAGGTCTACATCAAATTGTCTGGCAATGAATAGAGTAGGCTTTTTAAGAATCACTGTATCATGATACCATCAATATAATGGACAAAATTGTATTACGAGTACATTGTAGTTGCGAGTACACCAGAGACTTATGCAATTAAAAAGAAGTGTTCCTCCTTTTTGGTGTTATGGAAATGGCCACCCTACAGTGAGCCTGGGTCCCCTCTGCCAGAACCTGCTGCTGCTTCTGCTTCCACTGCCGGCCCCTCAACATCTGCTGCTGTACCCTTGAAGCACTCCAGACCTGTCCTGGTCCCTTCCCTGCAGAGGTTGCCACCTCAGACGAAGGAATTCGTCAAATTTTCAAAGACACAAATTAATTTATGAAAGCAGCACAGTTCTGCTTAATTTGGAACAATTGGAGCCTCAAAATTAGTTTTAAAAAGAGGCAGCAATCTCTGCAGGCAATAAACCAGACTTTCTCTCCTTTCTCCTATTCTTCACTTTGGCCCTCACTCTTCCATTAAAGATCCTTTTTATTCCTGCATGTAAATAGTTGTAAATGTTCTTTGTATATATATATATATATCTATATATATATATACTATATATATATATATATATATATATATTATGCATTTAGCAGATGCTTTTATCATATATATATATATTAATTTGATTAGATTTATTTTGTATAAATAAATGTTCTATACAATGACTAAAGGTTTTGGTGTGTTACTTTGTGCATAACATAGTAAATCATAATTTGTATTTGTTAAATAAAAATATTATTTCTATGTTAAGACTAGAATACTTATGGCAAACATTTGTACATTCATTCTAATTATATCCTGTTGCAAATACACTCAAAATAGTATAGTAAAATTACATAGTTATTTGTGACTGGACCAGTGTTGTGGTATAGTGTAATGAGATTTCAGCAATGAGACAGGGATTCCTTTTGGAGGCTGGCTCCATTTATCATTTGAAAACAAGAAAACTATAACAATCTAAACCTGAACAAAAAATGATTGAAAAATGCTGAAAGATTTACAAGAGTTAAGGATGAAAAAGATTGCAATATTTACAAGAGAGGTTGAAAAGATTATTTATAATATATAAAGGGTGTAAATCCAAAGAAAAGACAAAAGGATGGGAATATTTAAAAGAGCTAAACATAAAGGACATAAACAGCACAGGATATAATAAACAACTATTCAGTCAGTTGCCACGGGACTGCTCCCTCGGTTGAAAAGTGAGCCATAAAGCTGTCCCTGACCTGAATGGGCTTTCAGGCAGAATTATTGGCTGCAACCCGACCGAGAATCTGCAGCGAGTCCTCTGCACCTTGCACCGCCCCCCTCACAGCAGGTGCCTCTGCAGATCTCCTCATAAAGTTGTGGAGGACACACGTCGCCTTCACACACCTCTCCACAACATCAGGCTGAACCTCTATGAGGCAGCGATACATCCTCCACTGTGAGGACAGGATCCTGAAGGCGTTCTCCCCCACCAGCCGGGCTCTGGAGAGACGGTAATTAAAGACCCGTCTCTCTCAGGGAAGGTTGTGCCCAGGGAATGGCCTCATGAGGTTTTTCCTGAGGGGAAAGGCCTCATCTGCCACAAAGACATGGGGGGGGTCAGCTCCTGGAAGAGGACGGTCAGGTGGCAGATGGAGGGTGCCACCATGGAGTGTCTAGCCAAAGGCTGAGTTGGCCTCAGTCCCACCATCGCTTGTCCGCCCATATTTCCTGACATCAATCACCCGGAAGCAATACCTTGCATCCACAACAGCAAGGAGAACTTGAATGTACTTTTCCTGAAGAAAATGTGAATGGTGCTTGCAGTGGCAAAATCCGGCACTTGGTTGCTAGGGTGTTCTGCACGTTTGCAAAAGAGCCAACCACCATGTCTATAGAATGTTCTGGTGCTGAGACATGGCTTCTTTATATTGCAATATGGCTGCTAAGGTGCTCTAAATGGTTGCTAGGGTCCGGCTACACAGTTACTATTTTGATATTTGCAGACTGGTTTCTCACCTGCAACAAAAGAGCACACCTGGAAATCCATTTATCCTTTCCTGAAACTTAAGCACCATCATGATCTTGAACTAAAGTACCAATCACTGATTTTACTGGGAAAAAACTATCATCACTTTACAAAAAGGATCATTAGTTCAAATTTAATGTTTTAACATTTACTAACCATGAGCAAATACATTACTGTATTTAGTAATCTTTGTTAAAGTTAGTTCATGAAAATACAGTTGTTCATTGTTTGTTCATGTTAGTTCACAGTGCATTAACTAACGTTAACACGGTTTTAATAATGTATTAGTAAATGTTGAAACTAACATAAACAAATATTAATAAATTCTGTTAATAAAACTTTAAAAAAATGCTATACAAGGGTGGTTTCGAACCCTGAACCTCTTACATGCCAAACACAATTTCTTACCCAATTGCTTTAATTAACTCAAGTGAAGAATCGCGAGCCTAATACTACATATACTTTATTATATTAAAGTCATACGATTTCTTATCATTGTTTGTGATATAAATGTGTCATGTTAAAAAAAAAAACATTATGTAACGTGAGGAGACTTGAAGAAAAATGTGCATAATTTGAATTAATGGGTGGCTCTTAAAAGAGCCCTTGCTGCTCTTAAAAGGACATTTGACGGCTTCATCTTCGGAGTTCTAGACGCAGAGCTTCTCTTAGGTTACTCAGCAAACACTCATTCCCCTCTGGGCTCAGGTGGACTCCGTCCCTGGACAGATGCGACAAGTCGATGTTAGAATGACAAACGCAGTGCATCTGTCTCTCTGCCAAGAAGCCTGCAATCGCACTGTTGAGCCACCGCCGGCTCCGTTCGATGCCGTATGCAGACCTAGCAGTCTGCCCTCGCCAATTCAGTCGGGGCAGAATGAACAAAAAACGGGCCTGCTTCTGGAGAGCATCTTGAAGACTTCAGCCAGGTCCATCTTCATTTCCCGAAGGAAATCCAGGCAGTTGCGGCCCTCCCGACATAAGCTGTTTCCACCGAGGTGAATAATCAAGATGTCGGGAGCAGAAGCTTTGGCCCTGAGAGACCGCAGCACTGGAAGCAACTGCTCCCAGAGTGTGCCTCCTCTGCCCTCCCAAGTAATCCTGCAGCGAAGGCCAAGGCTCCTGTCGAGCCCCTGCTCACCGATGTGAGCATACAGCTTTCGCATAATTGAACTTCCAACAATCCATACACAAGGTACTTTGTCATCCGCCATCTCGAAGAAGAGTGAGGGTGCTGTGATTTGGTGCCAGTATTTAAGATGAGCGCTGCATTTCATTGGCAAAAGGTGTGCTTTGTTGCTCATTCTACAGGCAGCGACCGATTTTAGAGCAGCGTGCACATCAATGAATATCCCACATTTATGCCAAGCGATTTGCTGTTTATAATTTATGAAAATGTATATTGATGCAGTGTATATATGGTACCATATTTTAGACTGTTGTAAGAGTGTATTTTATCTCCCTAATCTGAAATCGAAGGAGCAGCCTCCAATAGTAAGACACATTTCAAAATAAGAGTCCCGGTGTATATCGGTCTGGTTTATAATTAAAAGCCATGCATATGTATAATTTCTCCCCTGGTCATGCTGATGTTTTGTTACACAATAAACCCTGCAAAACAGATGCATTAGAGCAGTGGTTCCCAAACTTTTTAGAGTGGAGTACCCCCTGAGGCATTAACTTTCTGCATACCTTTCCACTGCACCTTTTCCATTAAAGGATAATATTTGCCCCCTAAATTGACTTTGGCCATATTTTATCTTTATAAATACATTTACAAAAATAATATTTTAAATAAAAAAATTCAATAGAAAAAATACAATGATGATAAAAATGAAAAATTGTTTCGTTTCTAACGAGAGGAATTACTGACAATACTGTGAAGAACATCACTTGATACTACACTTTTGCTCGTTGAACTGTTGTATAAAATCAATATCACATTTGCAATCGTGTGGATATTTGGATTTGCTTTCTTCGGAGGGTCAATTTTTGTCCCACGCACTTTTTGCAACACCTCACGGTAAAGGTGAACATAATAAAAATTTAAGTCAATCTCCTGTTTGACTAGCAGTGCATTCTTCCCATTCGTTTGTTAAATAAGTTTATCTGTTGGTTCTGAAATCATGCTGAGTCTTCCTTTCTTGAAATTTCCGCTTTGTCATGGAGAGCGCAGCTCGTGGTTGCTTAGCAATGACAGACGCCACTTGAGCGCACTCTGTGTGAAATTACAAAATATAATGTACACAAACATGTTCCTACTCCTTCATATACGATCACCGATTTTAATTGGAAAACATACTATACTTCGAAAGAACCTCCTGCATGATACCCCCAGCCCATTTGAGAATGCTGGTTTATGTGGCAAATTTATGTGTATTCACTCACGTCAAGAATCACGAGCTTAATGGTACTACTATTGTAGATTTGATGCTAAGCATTAAACATCGGTTCTTTGTCAATAAATTAAAATCAATGATTTCTGGACACCATAAGGTCAATTTTTTGCAATCCTTAGTCCTGACATTAAATATTTTAATTAAAAATGAAAAACATGTAAACAGTGAAAATATGCAAAGACATATTGTGGCCTTGATTAAAAAAAGTATAACAAATGTCGTTTTTGGAACCAGCATACCTCGAAGTAAGCAACGTTTGGGTTAATCAGCTGAGAGTATATGTGACAGTAAGTTAACCTTGCTTTCTGGAATACCCCCTGGACCTTCTGTGAAGTTTTAAAAGAACACATATTTTTAATGTGCCACTGAAGAAGATGCAATAAAGACAAAAACACTTGGATGTGCCATATTCAACCAAAAATATTTTTAAAAATTTTAGAAAAATGCCTGTTGTGCCAAAATCCCACCCTATCAATGTCGTACTAGCTCCATGTTAAATATTATTTTTAACTTCATATTAAAAAATATCTAATTTCTGCATTAACAAGATTATAAAAAATAAAAAACAAATACCTTACTGTTGCAATAATAAAATTGTAACAAAACTGTTTTTATCACAATAACTAATTTTTGTTTTAATTTCTTCACTTCACGTACTTTACAGGCTTACTGCTTTATCGTAAGTAACTAAGCCATAAATAATTTCATTATTATTTTAAATCAATTGTGGAGCCTTGTTTATTTAAATTTCGATGATTTAATTAATAAAAAAAAAAATAATCGACTCGCCAAACTGTTGTTTTGGAAACCCTGGTCGGCAGGGACCCGAGAGGGATACAGGATTTGACACAACACCCCCAGTGAGCAAGCCAGGGGTCGGCGGTGGCAAGAAAAATAAAATCAAGGAGATAACAAAAAAAAACCTTGTGAGGAACAGACTCATCAGGGGGATCCCATCTCCTCTGCATGGCGTACACCATTCATAATCACATTCTTAATTTAAGCTACTTTATGAACTATTATAGACTATGACTAATAAGATCATTTATAAATATATGAAAATTAAATACTTGGTCATCCAATAATTGAATGCAATCAGGGGTATTGAAGCATCTCCCCACCATCTAGCCGCTGGATCTGGACATGGCACAGGCTGGACACCCTGGGTTGAGGAGGTTAAAACAGAATTAAAATATGTTCGTGAATTTGAATTGGAAGTGTTTTCATTCTGCAAGACTGAAAAGAGCATACACTTTCAGGTAGATGTAGGTCTTGCAAGGACATTCTGGGACCACTTCTGAGAACCATCATAAACTTTAAAATATAAGCGTTCACCTCAAAGCACAATCTGTGGAAATGCTTTCAAAATCCCGTTTAGAAAAAAACAAATTTTAAAAAACTTTAAACAAGATAAAGCTATTGAGAGCCCTTTTTAAATTTTTTGCGACGAGTTCATTTTTTTATTTTTTTGTGTTTTTTTTTTTTTTTTTGTAATGGCATTTTTTTGAATTTCTGAAAAAAACGTTCATTTTAAATTTCGTTCATTTTTATAGAAGCAAAAGTATTCCATAAACACATGCCTCTGAACAACACTTGTAATGATAAAATTTACTGAAAAACCCAACCTTAAAACCGGGATTTTGACAACTTTCCCCGTGCTTTAAAGGCTTTTTCCCTTTTTCCCTTTTTAATCTTTACTTGTCCCACTCCAAAAACTCGGTCCTTTCCCCTGGGAATGAAATTTAATTGAATAAAAGATCACTTTTTACACTTTTCAATAAACAAAAAAATAATTTTAAAAAATAAAAAAAACTTGCTGAAGAAATTTGCACATAACGGTTTTCTCTCATCCGTGTTGTAGCCCATGCTTCTCAGACTTCTGACTTGCTTGTTCCGAAGTTCAATATTCCCTTTTTAATGTGGTTTTCGTGTCGTATACAGTGCTGAAATGACACTTTTATCATTTACTTTGTGGGATATTTCCATCATACCTGTTGGAGAGGCTGCATTGTCTCCAAAATCTTCCCCACAACTTTACAAAACACATAAAAATAAATGCGAGGGCGCCAATATACTCCAACACTGTACAGATTGAAAAATGTACCTTTCCACACCCCCATTTGGGGCTCCAGCTGAAAAAGCCCCATAAATTAAATTTAACGTTTCCCTTTCTTTGTGTGTTACCACTAATTTTTGGGTCTTTGGGGAAAAAAAACCTTTAGGGGTACTTTTTAAAACCCAAGTTATAAAGCGGATACTTCTCTTTCATTTCTCTTCTTTTTCCCCCGGACTTCAAAATGTGGAGTGGTTTCTCAAGTTTTGCTTCTTGCTTTTTATTCCAATTTACACACTTCTTTCTTCTTCGCTGCTTGTTTGTTTTTAAAACCTTTGTGACACTTTGGTTTTTGTCATCTGTAAGAACTAAATTTTCAGGGATTCTGACGTCAGCATTTGTTTGTGTTTTTGGCAGAGATGACGTTACTTGTAATGGTGTCACACATGCTGCTGATGAGCATGGTTCCTCAGACTGTTGCTCCATTTCAAATGAAACAAACAGTCTGCTGGTCATCTCATGCAGGTTGGTGAAAGTTAGCATAACTGCGGTTCCGTCACCAGTAGGATGTGGCAAACCCTTCAGCAGTTCTGGAATGTGAATCAAAAAATTCATATCTTCCAGATCTGTCTCTGAGCACAGCAAAGCACTCTGGAGAAACAATAAGCAGTGCATGGCTGACATCTGTCGAGAGACACTGAAGTCTTTCATCAGAGGAATCCACCACGCATCCATTTCAGGAGTTCCTCTGTCTCTCAGATACCCCATCACCACTTCTGACTTTTGGACACTGTAGTGTGGTTAGAAGTTGTGATGCTCACGGTACTTCACCCATGCTTAGAAGATCCTGTCGGAATCTTCCTTCAGCAATAAGCTGCATTTTTAATGCCGACATACAAAGCATCCCCTTCCTCTAGCACTCTGTCACATCAGGCTGTTCGAATAAAGTTCCCTCACTGTGGTATGCAAGGAATGTCCAGAGCTACACATGTGCATTGATGATTTCGTGAGAAAACACATACCTTGCATCACTCTGGGAATGAGACGCCTGCACGGATAGAATTCTAGATGTGGTGTCGCCATCTTCGTGCTGCTGTCCATTAGAAAACTGAGCATCACCTTTACTGATGCCCGTCTGTGCCTGTCAGGTCTAACTTTGTCCAAAAAACTTTTTGAGCCCTGGATCTCCTACCTTTCCGAGGCATCCTTCAAAAGAACAAAGACAAAATATTAGAAAACAGACAAGACTAAGATAAAATAAACCATGAAATATCTGACGAACCCACTTATTAGAAAGAAATAACTTGGTCAAAAAGTTGGGAATTCTACAACTCCACAAGCATGTACAGACACGGAAATTGTGTAAATGTGATGCTCTCTCTGTAGAGATGCTCTGAAAACACCATCACATGCTGCATGTATGTAAACAAAGAAGTGCTTAATTTTCAAACATACTCCACATTAAAGTTAGATAATTTAGTTAAATTACAGCCTTTTGCAATTTTATGATCATGATACTCAACCTTTTTTGTAGCTAAATGGGATTAAATGATCCAAGTTTAATGTCCTAATCATCTGTTCTGATTATTTTTCAGTAATAATAATAAGAATTGTTGTGATTAATTTTTTGATTTTTAATATTTTTTTGTATTAGTGTTTAGCAAACAAACCTTTTCTTCACTGAGTTGAACAGATCTCTGATTGATTTGTGGGAAGAACTGCTGCTTGGAGAAAATCCAAAACCTGGAAAAGGAAGACATATAAACCACTATAATGATAATAATATTGAAAAAGAAAACAACATAGCATTGTTTAGGCATTTTGTACACTAACCAGGTGTTCAGCTGCAGTGAAAAATGCAGGTCGTGCTCTGAATAGATGGTCTGCAAGACAGAAAATAAACACACAATTAAACATATCCTATGTATGTGAAATAAGTTCAATATTAAAATTTAATGATGGTATGAAAGACTTAATTTGAAAAGGCATCCATAAATGTTTTTTTTAATACAGTCAGATTTTCAATATAAAATAATTATATTCCAAACCTAAAGCTACTGTAAGTGATTGGCCAAAGAGGGAAAACTGTTTATCTATAACTTACAGCAACTTAAAAGGAATGGTTCCCCCACAAAATGAATATTTCATCATTCTCTCATTGACTTTATGTGAAAAATTACAAGCAAGGAAAAATCATTGATGCTTAAAACATTCCCCAGTGAATTTCACAAAACTCCACATGCTAGTCACAGGTTCAGAAGTGCTATAGTGCATCATTGACTCAGTAGTATCTCATTAATATTGCTTTGTCATCTGTTCACATTTATCCATAAAATAATAAAAGACTTACCGGATATTGTGTCGTGGATAGTCTGTAGTGCTCACAATGCTGTAAGCAAAAGAAACAAATAAATTAAAATCTGTTGACCCCATACGCCCAACATCTCCTGATTTACAAGATTTTCACATTTTCTTATTTCTGCATAGCTCCATTTAAAATGTACAACCCCAAAAAAATGCCACAATCTCATGATTCTCAGGTGACTAAGCTCCATGATCAATCTAACCAAAGAAAAAAGAACAAAAATTAATAAACTTTAGAGACAAGGGACGTTGATAACAACCAACACGGTCTACGACTTTCAAAAACAAAGAAAAAAAAAACTATGAGATATTAACAGCAAGAACACAAAGAGGAACAACAACAATAAACCAAATGAAACTTACGGATCTGAAAGAATCTATGAAGTCCCGAATTTTCAATTCAGAAGTGATAAGACCGAAACAAAAATCAGTTTCCTAAAGACAAACGAAACAAACAAATTACGTGTGAGCATCAACAAAATATCAGACACTCAAGCCTTCATACGACGTCAACGAAAAAAACCAACAAAAAATCCACCAATGACAAGTAATTCAGAGGCAAACAAACAAAAAAAAAACGAACAAACAAAAAGAAAAAAAAAAAAAATTCAAAAAAAGGATTGGGTACCAAAAAAAATTCAAAATGACTGAACAAATCAAGAAACAGTGAAGACGCAACGGCCAGTAGGTGGGGGTTGTTGGTGGGGGGGGGTGGGAAAGAAGGAGGAAATCAGATTACGCAAAACTCAAAAAGGGAAGAGGAAAAGGCAAGAGACACAAATTCAAACGGAAACAGACAAAAGAAAATAATTCAAAAAAACAAAAGAAAAACCAAAAAAAAATGCATAACATAAACAAGAAGCTAAAAAAAGAAGAATAGTTCAAACCATACACCACAAAGTAACACATATAAAAATATAAATAATATAAACCAAATAATAAAACCCATATAAAAATAAATAGAAAAATAAACATAAAAAAAATATAAATACCTACCAAATAATTTGGCACAGAAAATATAAGAATTAATAAACCACAAATAATCAAAAAAAAAAAGATCGAATAAACCCAAATGTGTCAAATAACTCCAAAAAAAAAATAAATAATCAATCAGAAAAAATCACAAGTATAAAAAAAAAAAAAAAAAAATAATAACAAAGAGATTCAATAGAAAAAGGATTAAGATAGAAATCTAATTAATATAAAACAAATCAATACAAAAAATCATCAAAAATGACCAAAGAAAAAAAAAAAAAAAAATCTAAATAAAGTTATAAAAAAAAAAAAAAAAAATCAATTAAAAAAAAAAAAAAAATAAAAAAAAACATAAAAAATAAAATTTAAAAAAAAAATAATAAAAAACAAAAAAAAAACAAAATATTGGGGGTTCAAATAAGAAAAAAATAAGAATAATACCACCCAAACAATTAAATTAGAAACTGAGCCATCCTGTGTGTGTTTAATGACCTAATACACACACACTTATGACTTAGACCATAACAAAAAAACACTAATTTTCTTCTTATAGAAATATGAATCAATTCAAGGACACAGAAAACACATTAATCGGCGATATAACGTGGATGTCCAACCTTCTCACAACAGAGGAAACCGGAGCATATACCACATTAGGAACCTACAACAGATTCAACATGTGGGGCTAAAAGATAAAATTTAGTTCATTATTTATTTTGTCAAAAAGTCTCATATACTCTCAAAGCTGAATAAATATCAGTAAACAGTCATATTGTCACTTATTTTACAGTACTAAAATTACTTTGTTAATTTTGATTCTTGTTGTACATTTATTTATTTTAGTGATGGCAACTGATATCATAGTTTACCTACACCCATTTGTCCAGTGTCATGGTTATCATCAATGTTTGAAAACATTTTGTGCTGCTTCATTATTTTTGGTGAAACTGCGACTTATAACTATTAAGTTTAGGTTCGAATAATTTTTAATACTTTTACTAAGCAGACATGAATCGTGCTCAAACAGTATTAACATGTTCCATAAGATTTTGGACTTTAAAACTTTTTTTTAAACTTTGTATTCAACGAATCTGAAAAAACTGCAATCCACGGTTTATTACAAAACGGTTAAACTAATGCATCCCGTTTAAGACTTCCGTGATGTGCTCATGGAGTATTTGGTCGCATTGAAACCTCTCTACTCCTCTTCAACCCACTTAAAACTTGAAAATCCCCATTTGAACTCGCTATTTCTATTTGTTATTTTTACCAAATAATATATGAGCAGGTAGAAGAGCACACTATGGGCCACAAAAGATCTGATAAATGCCCAATCCCAGGTAAGTGCCTCACTGCAAAAGCTGAACACCCAACCGATAACAAGCTAGCAACATCACGGCTGGCGTGCCGGGGGTACTTAAGGAATAGAGGACTAAAATCATATCGAATGAGACAATGCCAAGCCTCAAACAAGGATATTGATCCCACTGGGACAAGAATCATCGGTAAACTGTACAATATTGCAACCACACCGTACAAGCCTATCACAGCGGAGATGGACGATGGCTGGAGGCCCGCGTGAGCCAAGGTGGAGGGCTGGGCAGAGGAGGCGACTGAGGCCAGTGTTGCACCTGTCCTTGAACAGTCAGAGGAACTCCAGATTTCAAAGTGCTGAATTTTAGAATCACGAGCCAGAAGGACGAACATGAGTGTCTTTTGTTGGGTGCCAGAAAGGACAAGAGGGGGATTCTGTTAACACAGGTTTATGTTGAAGAAGCTTTTGCGGAGACAGCTACACCTACCGGAGGATTTTATAACTTTAAAATACAACGCGCACATCGGGTCTTGCAAGTAAACCCCCGCCTGGTGCAAAATCGCCCGAGGGCTGTAATTGTCAACTTGTCTGGAGTTTTCTATGAAAGGAAATGATCTTTGAGGGAAGTGTGGAAAAAAGGCAGGATACAGGTGGGCACCGCATTTATTCATTTCGACCATGATTACGCACGCCGAGATTGGTTAGAGGCCGCAGAGAATATAACGCGATCAAAAAAATACTCAAGGAGAAAGGCATAACGTTTCCAAACTGCCGTTCACTAACATGATGATTTCATCTGGGAGACAGGCGTGCGCACATACTCCCAGCACTCGGGAAAGCCTATAAGGAGTTGAAGAGACAGCGGATTAACAAGTGGAGGAGCCGGTTATAGCCGACTGAGCGGAACAGCGCAGAGTCTCGTCTTCGGGATCTAATTGGCTGGCAAAACCGAGCTGGCCGCTGCAGCGCCCCGTCGTGAGCACTCAGTGGCGAAGGCCAAGTTTGCAAGAAATTCCCAGAGTGAACAATCCCATCTGATTATAAAAAGGAGCAGGGCATCAAGCTACAACGCAGATGTTGTTCAGGGCAGGGCGCTGATTAGTCTACTAACGTACGGAGAGGTCACACTTTATCATTTACGTTGGAACATAATAGGAAATGGAAACGTGTTTTTTACATACAGACCACATCTAACCGTCTTGTTCGGCGGCCTCCTCGGTCGAGAGAGACTTAACCCTCGAACCCTGCCAAAGTGGTTACATGGGAGGAGGAATATCCATACTCTGCTCGTTTGAAAGTCCAGTTCATTGAAAGGTTTCATTTTTGTGTATTAGTTCAGTGTGGTGTGTTATTTAGGGGTCCCCGCTATACTCATGTAAGGGATTTGGTTATTATAACAGATGTCTTGTGATTTAAAAACATGCTTCTTTGAATGTAAATGGATTGCGTGAGTTCCAGTGAAAAGAAAAAGGGTTCTAGCATAAATTGAGAAAAGATGGGTATACCAAGTAGCTTCTTCCTTACAGGAGGCCGCATATGTCCAAAGCAAGAACATGGATAAATTTAAAACATTAGGGTATTCAATACATTGTCACCTGCTGGTGTAAAATAGTAGGAAAAGGGGGTGGCTAACTCTCATTTTCCAACTCTTTCACACTTGAATTAATTTCTGAAAAGGACTGGATAAGAAGGGCAGATTATTATTTATAAAAGGGAGAATTGATAATGGTTGTTCATTTACGTTTGCTACATTTACGTTTCACCGACAGTGACAGAGAAAATACGTTTAAATGCCTTTGTGATAAAATAATTTCAGTAAGTGAGCGGGATTTTAAGTTTGGTGCTGGGATTGTACTAACAATACTAAATTATTCTATGGATACAACCAGCTTCAAAAAACAACAAAGACGTGTGCAGGTCAAAAGATCTTACTATTGAATTAAAGGAGAGGGGTATGTATGATGTCTGGAGGGATTTCCACATGAAAGAGAGAGAATTTAACCATTATTCTCCTCACGAAAAAAGGTCCACTCCAGGCATTGACTTCTTTTTGATGAACACCAACTGACAGGTTTTAGGGTGAAGGAATGCAAAATTGGAACATCCTGATCCTATCTGACCACAAATGTGGTTTATCTGTCTATTCATTATCTAATCAACCAAAAAAAAAACTCTATGGCGTCGTAAATATAAGCATTCTCAACAGGGAAACCACAATGAATGACATTACGAGGGCAATAGGCAGAAGGTGTTAGAGCATAATAACACTGGTCCAGTAAATCCTGCTCTGGTTGGGGATACATTTTTCAGCAGTAATGAGAAGCAGACTTATCTCCAAGAACTGCCTATTTGAAAACGATTAAAACGATTAAAAATGATGAGTTGAGAAAGCGTCTTTAGAATTTGAGAACTAAAAACAACAAGAAAGCTACTAATGATCAAGAATTGATGGCACAAATAACCAGTTATTAAAACTAATATACAATAATATGATACCCGAGGAAGCTCGAGGAAAAAATGTTAAGATTTTCAAAACAGACTTTTTACGAATCTGGTCCAACAAGCCACACGAATATCTAGCAAGGCGACCTCACGAAAGCAACAACTGACGGCACTCGATTACCAAAAGTAGAGACTTTGTTAACTGATAGTGTACCTTACGATATTAATCAATTACATAAAATCTTTTGAAAACGGTACTATCAAAACACTATACACTACCTCAAAAACCAGTGAATCAAAAGTGTTATACACAGTATTTGGCCCAGTTAATTCGGACATGCCATTCCTAGGATTTATACAATGACGCTTTAACTGCACACCGATCATTCAGAAAAGAAATTGGTAACTCAGAATATTAGGGAAGCTGAAAACTAAACAATGCACCAGTTAGCGATGGGTTTCCAAAACTTAGTGTTATAAGATTTTCAAGGTGAGCTTGCACCCGTTCTGCTGGAGTCCTTTTAATTAGGACTCCTGAGTAGAAGCAAGAGCGATACCGCCACATCATGGAGAGAGGCATGTAATATCTGTCCTCAATAAGGATTATTGTGAGTAATATCGCCCGATGTCCCTCAATACTGACTGTTGATTACCAACTCTATGTGTTTCCGTCTCTAAATCCACGCTAAAAAGAATGGAGAATTAATCTTATAGACTTGATCCAGAGGATCATGGAACAGGGATTCATTAAAGGCCGATCCAACTTTCATGACCAGCATAAGACGCACATTGCATCGTCATAGGGGGGACCACAAAAAAAGCCAAGAAACAACAACTAAGTTTCTTTAGTCAGCCTCGGACGCGGAGGAAAAGCCTTCGAACCCGTGTCAGCTGGCCCTTTTTTTTATACAAGGTACTCGAGCGTCTCGGCTTAAACAATCAATTTATTAGGTTGTATTCAGTCACTGTTATGATAGTCCACCCTCCCTAACCGAGGGCCAGGATTAAAATTAATGGACACCTACACCTGATAGCTTTCAACTGTTTAGAGGTACTCGACAAGGAGTGTGGGCCTCAGTCCAGCGCTCTTAGCATTATACATAGAGCCCTTGGCACAAACAGTAGGGCCAAATAACAAGCTTAGGGGCATTAATATTGGAAATACTGAGCATATAATTGAACTATTGCGGATTGAATATTATCACCTACCTCCAAAATCCAGATGGAAAGCCTCCCTAAACTTATGAGATCTCAGCCAGAGAACTGCCATAAAACTCTTTCAATCTCGTAAACATTACTAAAACACAATTTCTGACCATTTAATCTTTCCCCAATAAATCCATGACGACACAAGTATAAACTTAAATGGGAAGCTAAAAAGTTAAAATATATATGTGTATTTATCTCCCAAGATCTACGATGATTTGTTCAGTTTGAATTTTTGAGGAAACTTTATTGAATGTCGAGACAGAAAGATAGGAAGTGCTGGGCAATGCTGATATTAGACTTCAATGCTAAGAATGGAAATAAGTGAAATGAATCTACTGCCCAGATTTCTTTCTCTTTCATGTCATTGCCCATAGCAGGATTGATGACTTCGCATTTGAAACGCATTGGGATCCTGCTAATATTATACTATTCTTATTTGGTCAGAGGGGCTAAAGACCAAAGGTAAAATTTAGGTCGACACTCAGATTCGTGAGAAAGATTCATGGCGGTTATAGCCCTGCCAAATCTGAAGGAGTCTATATTACGCATACTCAAATTAGATATATGGTTTTTAGGTGTTTTCCCTCAGCAACGCAGGCTCGATAGGAGACTGCATTGAACGATCCCAGGGACATGAGCCCACCTCAAACCCGCTTTAGGTAATTTATATAGAGTACAAAGTTCTCTCAATAAAGATGAGGAGATCGTAATCAGTTGACGATATTACACATATCATTATGGAAAAGAGATTGGTTAATTAAATACAATGGACTAATTGATCATTAAACATTTTGATTAAACTAGAGCCCGCCTGCACCCACGATGTTTTCGACTAGGTGAAATAAGACTCTTTCCTTCATTCTTGAGCTGGACCAGATACACAAGCGCCTCATGGCACTGTGTCAGTGTTTTAGACGGTAACAATATGCAAAAATTTCGAAACAACTCAATGAGGTCAACAACAAACTAGAGAACGTAGATGCTTTTTCAAAATCATTTTAATCAAGTGAGACATTTCTACCACAGTGCGAAATAAGAAAAGGTCTCTCTCCATGAGATGGCAATGCCCACATTGTTCAAAGTTTTTAGTAGATGCTGTGATGAGCTACTTGCACAAGTAAAACTGTCTCTAACCTGCTTATCAAGCACTGCAAGAAAAACAATGGAAATAATACATTGTATATCACGTCGAAATAGGAAAAGGACAACTGTGTATGGATGGAAGTGTCAGAGGGTGATGGGACTTCAGATGTGTAGTGAAACAACAGACATCTCCTCAGATTTCTAAAAGAGGAGGGAATTTTGGGTGTCGAAGAGGTTGGTTAGATTTTTCATTAAACCTCATATTATTAATAAACAAAGGGGGGGGAACAATAGCAATGCTGGCGGACAGTCGGGAACATCGGAAAGCCAAAATCACTCTCATTATATTGTTGGATGTGCCCAAAGGAGCAACAACTCTGGGACAGCTATTCTTTAGATTCACTTGGACAAGGATAATGGGTGTAATGGCATCCATAAGGACCCTACGGATTTCCTGTTAGGTCTTCTAACCTGGCTAGAGTTAGAGGTGGTCCAAAAGAATACACTTAGCATTTTTAAAATTTAATTATATGGCATGTTAAAAATAGTGGTTTAAAGATTGACTCCACCCTCGGACTAGAAACATGGAAAAGAATAAGTGGAGGAGTATACACTCAATGGAGAAGAGGACATACTTTCTACGTAGCAAAGGAAACATAATTCTATAATAAGGGCCCTCGGGTCAAAATGGTGTGGCATATAAAGACGCGGAACAATTTTAATAATTTATTTTAATATTTTCATTTCGCTGTTAGAGTTTTTATAGTGCCGCCTGTTCTTGTGTCCTTGTAATGTTGTGTTGTATTAAGAAAAATCGCCATATAATAGAGTAGAAAAAATAAATAATAAATACAGGCTTGGGCTCCCGAGAAAAAAAAAAAATGGCATCACAGTGTATCACCCTTTGTCAAACCTGATAATAAAAGTTTATTTTCCTGAATACTTTACTATTATATAATTACATGGTTTTTGATTTATAATTATATATATAAAATATGTTAAATAATGGACGCGAAAACATTACTTTTAAATTCTAATGATTATCTTACAATACCACTGTTGTAAACTGTTCCTCATCCTAATGAATACAGCAGTGCGTCACCGCCAAACAAAATTCAACTTCAGCTTGCTCTTCCCTGGCCTCCGCATTCGGTGCACCATGACAGATCGTATTTAAGCTTGGTTAAAACACCGCTCTCTCCTCCCCTGCTGCAATCATACTCAATATAAATGATAACAGTAGTATTACCAGTTGTGCACAAATCGTTCACGAGTTCAAACCTTAAAGTTTACCACTTCATATCTGCATGACTTAAAACCATTATAAACATTACCCTTATAAAGTTACTCTAATCTATATTCCGATCAATAAATATAAGAAAAAGCTACTAAAAAGTGTAGCTGACACACCACATACTAAACTGTAATTCAGACAAAATGTTTCTAGTGCAGCCAAACGAAAACTCAGGCATTTAGCGCTTATTTACGCTCAAGCGGAATGCCGCCAGCCAGCTGCGACCCGATGAGACGAAATGGAGCTGCCGTCCTGTTAATATCTTACGTCACCGCTGGCTCCGTGGTGTGAATCTGCCCCGATTCGACAATCACTATCGTAAGTACAGGACACGAGCGGTCTGTGTGGAGTTTCAGAGACAGCTCTGTCTATTTTTACCCATCGGTGATAAAGTAGAAAAACCATTATATAGACGTTTCATGGAGACAGCAGAAAATACGGTTGCATTAATCACGACCAAAGACAACGCAGCATTTAATCAGGCCTCACATATTTTTAAATGGAACTCGACAGTCACCTCAAACCAAATGTATTTCTCTAAATAGGCGGTTAATATTTAGTGAAATACTGTTCCTAAAAGCACATTCAAGCATGAAATAATACAATCGATCTCCAGCAGCCTAACGTTGATGACTAATGATAATCTCTGCTAAAATACCCTTAAAAAATGCACTCTTTTCACTGCCAATATTGCGCTAAATATCAGAATTAGAGCATGCACAAATGTCAAGCAACAATAAGTGCTACACCACCATGAGTCATATAAACAGAATTATAATAATGAGTATTTACAACTCAGTACTTTTAAATTAAAGAGACATTATGTCAATCTTTAGTGATTAACTTTGTATTTAATATGTATATGTTTTATTACATTAACTTTTAAGGAGACAAGAATCATTACAACCAGAAATATTATCAATTCTTTAAATAATAAAATAAGTTAAATATATAAATTCCCACCTCTAATGCAGACAAAACCAAAGAACTATTAAAAGCTGTTTGGAATGTATATACCTGTGATGTAATTATAAGATATACTATATGTAATGCAATGATTACATACATAAAATATATATATCATACACATCACTAAGAAGGACAAATTTTGTAGACTTTTTTTTTGTAGATTTTCTTTAGATTTCATATGCTAATAACATAGCCAACCGTATATATTTTTAATATATATTTCCCGCTTCCAATAAATGAACCCCATCATGTTCCCTCATAATCAGTAAAACTCATTTCATTAATGTAACTGACAATTATACGCAGCGTTTTCATCCAAAGCACACTTACACAAATGAGGACAAATTGGAAGCAAGCAAAAACAAACAAAAGATCAATGATATACAAGTGCTATAACACAGTCTCAGTTAGCTTAACGTAGTACACACCTAGCAAGGGCTTTTAAATAATAAAATATAAAAAAACAGATATGTAGAAAAATAATAGAGCAAGCTAGTAATTATAGGTCTTTGTTTTGCTTTTGTATATTGCTATAATAAATGAAAAAGAAAACAGAATACAAAAGATTAGAGAAAGCTAGGTTAGATTAGCTAGAATAAGAATAAGTGACGTGCTAAAAGTTAGAGGGTCAAATAAAGATTGATACCGATGTGTTTTAAGCCCGATTCTTGAAGATGCCTAGAGGACGCAGCTTGCTTTGGCATTGCGATTGGGGGGCAGGTACATTCCACCATGAGGTAACATTAAGTTAAAAATTCCGTAAAAAGTGAACTTTGTGCCTGCTTTGGGCTGGCATAATCAAGTGACGTTCATTTGCAGAACGCAAGCTTCTAGAGGGCACATAAGCTCTCACAGTAATGAAATTAAGTAAAGGGGTGCAGAGCCAGTGGTGGTTTTGTAGGCAAACATCAATGCCTTGAATTTCATGTGATCAGCTATATGTATAGCTACAGCTATTTACAGGTCCATAACGCTGCTGATAAAACTTTCGTGGTCTTGTTAGGAGGCTTCCATCCTTCTCCCCACTGCCACACACATGCTCAGTGATGCTGTAGAATGTTGTATCATTGCTGGCTAAGTGGTTTCGGTGTGGTTTTATGGGTGATTGGTAGCTTTTTTGTTGTATAGTTAGTTGCTAGTGTATCTGGGTCGTTAGCTGAATGGTTTACCCTATGTTGTGCTAGGGTACTCTGTGTCATTGTTAGGCAGTTGATAAGGTGTTCTCAGTGGTTGCTAGGTGGTTACTATGGTGCTGATAGGTGGTTGTGATTGTGTTCTGGTGGTTGCTAGGCAGTTACTAGGGTATTATTGGTGGTTGCTATTGTGCTGTGGGAGGTTGCTATGGTGTTTTAGTAGGTTTATAGGGTGTTGCTAGGTACTTGCTATTTACCATAGATGGTTACTATGGTGTTATTTGCATGTTTCACATGCTATGTGGTTGCTAAGGTACCCAGGGTGGTTGTTAGGGCGGTACCCAGGATTGACTTACTTTATAATGCATATGCAAAATGTGAATTATTATTCATATTCAAGTGTTTGTGCGAAAATTAATAATGCGCATGCATGACAGGGAGGCGCCCTCTCGATCACTCAATTTTTTTCCTGATAATGAAATTACTGAAAATTGGGGTGTCTCACATAAAAGATAAATATATCTACAGAAAGCTTGAAATGTCTACTTTTAAACGAATCAATTCAAAATGAAAGCATTATGTAATCTATGAAGGTTGCATTTCTCTTTAAAGGCGCGTCCATGTGGAGAGAGTCAGCACTGTGAATTTCATCTTGCAGTCGACAAGAAAACATGTGTTTAGTAATAAATAAATTAAAATGTTTCCTCAATATAGTGGTAAATGAATAAGCTACATTCTGTGAAAAATTATATTTCACACTCTAAAAAATATTGTATGGACGCAACAAAATAAAATTAACGCAACAGTTTGCATCTTTTTTTTTTTTTTTAGGCAACTTCCTCTGAAATTACTAATAAACTATATTGCACTAGTAGTCAACATTTGAAGTGGATACCCCAAACCCCAACCCCCTCCAGCTGAACTGAATTCAGTCTGTTTTTTTGGCTGAGAGGAACGGTGTTTTGTCATGTTACTGGGTTGAAACATTCCTGCACTCACAGCAGCTGTAGCTACTCTTTTTATTCATTACTCTCTCGCAGCCCATATTATTATTTTCACCAGACCATAATAATAACAAATTATCAATTGATAATTAATCATTATTTTTGAGGAAAATCATTGTTATTTGTGAACGTAGAATAACGTAGGCGTTTGAGGAAGGCTTTAAGACCAAGCGGAATCCTCCGTCAGATGCTCCCGCTTCACAGCGAGCGCAACTCGCGCTTACTGACCCAGTTTGTGGTTTGGTTTTTTATTTTAAGTTTTGGAGTTTACAACTTATTGATCATGAGCCCAACATTTAGCAAGGCACAAAACATTCAGCCTACCTGAAGGATTTCATTGTAAGTTAATGCTGTTAAATAGAGAGTTAAGAAAAAAATAAAAAAACCTAGTGTAGGCTATTCTTAAACTTGGATCTCATCATATTGAAGTACAAATCTAAACACCAGAAGCAACCTACACTCTCTAAGTGTTCTTTCATTGAAAAGAACAGTAGGTAGACAACCATAATGGATAATACCGCCGCGGCGTTAAACTGCAAGTCAGTTGCGTGTTAAAAATCATTCACGAAAAAACTACCGTCAGGTGGCGCAAAGGGACGGATTCCGAACTGAATGTAATTGTAAAATGAGATAAAAGGAGGAAGTAAAACAACAATAACATTATGACTATCACATTGTAACATCTTTAAAAAACCATTAAAAATTTACAGTGAGTTAATTTCAAAACCGTAGGATAGTCTTAGGCTACGTCTTACTCATCAAAAATAAAAGAAAGACCCTTACACAAGGATCTTATGCATGCTATTGTTATTAAACAGTCATTAATATAAGGGTCTATATATATATATATATATATATCTATACTATATATTTTACCTTATGAAATATAGTTTATATATATATATATATTATATATATATATGGATAAAAAGCTAAATGTTTTCATTTCGGTTCATTCGGTTTGGTTTTAAAAAATCTTCAGGTTCCATTTGCAGAGCGAAAAGAGAACGGGCCAGCATTTAACAATAATTATTATTAACTCTGTTATTATTGTTGATTTTTCAAACTGCTAACACTTTGCATTTTTGAATTATGCCTTTACTGGGACCAAAAATTTCGAATTTTTCTGTTTCAGCTGGTGCCTCACGCGCACATATTCAGTGGAAACAGTGCAGCCGTTTCAACGAGCAGCGGTCTTTTTTGGCATATTTTTGCTAATTATGATTTTATTTTCATCGATACTGAAACACGCGCGTGAACTACAAAGCCTATTTTACCTGTTGAATAATAGTTAAGCTTCAAATGGGGCAACATCACGAATATGGAAAACGTTTTGATTTCTCCCGAGGTGAGAGAATGAGAGAGCCCAACCTGTACCTTATGTATTGCTTTAAATTATTATAATTTTTTGTTTGTTTGTTTATAGCTAAGCACTATATTATATATACTGCAATTATAATTATCCATAAGAAATTATATATTTTTTAATTCTTGTTTTTTTTCGGATAAATTTGGTTAAATTTAAAGGATTTGTTGTAAAGGAAGGGAACTAAAAATCCTCCTGTTGGTACATTATAACATTATTAGGCTTGTCGTTATTATTTCTGAATGTAATAAAATGCAACTTATACTGACCTTATATATTTTTTTCCTTTCACAAACTTAATTTATTTTTTATGGTTTTAAAAAAAAAGAAAAAAAAAAAAAAACATTGCAGCAAACGAAAACAAATTTACATTATATACTTAGGAACAGAGTCTGGGGCTAATCTAGGCTATCCAGGTTTTTTTTATTATTTTTTTTATTGCATCTGAAAATGACTTTGTGCAGCATATTTACTTCGTGCGCTCTGCGCAGAACCTGCCTCCCGTTGCTCAGCTGTGGACGATTTAAAAATGTCTGATATAAATGTTGCTGTCCCATTTTATACAGAATTGTTCATTTAGGAAAAAAAAAATATATTGTTAGTTCTAATATATATTGTTAAACACAAGTTCAATTAGGCTATTTAACATGCACGTGTGAACATTCTAAAGTCAGATTTTAAAGCAGTCCAGTTTAATAGTATGAAATTCAAGTTTACAAAAAAAGGTTTTTTTAATTGCTTAAATATATTTCTATGAATTAATAATGTGTTATGTTTATTCTTGTAGAAATAAGTGTTATTCCTTAAGAAAATAAGGCAAAAAAATAAGGGCACGATCAAAGTATGTGTCACTATTTGTTTTGCTTCACCTATTTATGGTAGGCTCAAACTATTCAAAAAAAAAATAATAAAATAATAAAAAATAATAATGTCATTAAAAAATGCCAATCGGCTCTGAGTAAATTGACCATTATAGAATTGTGACTTTAAAGTTGGTTCCTTTAAGAGGTGAAAATACTGTGAAATTACAAAATGGCATGGGATTTTAAATCATTAACAACCTGAAGGTCTATGAAAAACGTTAGCCAATAAAGCATTTTTTAAAACAATGGCACTTAAAAGCTTTTGGAAAACTAAAATATTATTTCAAACCCTGTAGCCAGTGAATAAATAAAGTGCATACTTTACAATGAAAGACCACGGAGAGTGTAGGTTGCTTCGGGTGTGTGGATTTGTACTTCAATAGTAAATGAGTCCAAGATTGAAAGAAAGGCCTACACTAGGTTTTGTTTTGTCCCTCTCTATATATAAACGTCTCTCTTCACAGCCATTAAACTTACAATGCAAATTCGTCTTCATTCAGGCAGACTGCATGTTTTCCTGCCTATGCTAAATGTTGGGTTCCGTTTGCGAGAGTCCCTGGGCTGCTGTTCAAGCCGGGAGCAGCTGACCGAGGCGGATTATGCTTGGTCTTAACGCCTGTTCCGCAAAACGCTACGGTTCCAAATAACAAGGATTTTTGTAAAAGAATGATTAATTATCAATGCTGCTGATTGTTATTATATGGTCTTGTGAAATAAACAATATGGACTGAGAGACAATAATGAATAAAAAGAACTTATGGCTGCTGTGCGGCGGCAGGCATGTTTCAACCCAGGAACATTGATAAAACACCGTTCCTCGCCAGCCCAACAAACAGACCGAATTCAGTTCAGTGGACGGGGGGGTTGGGGGTAGTGTCTGTATAGCTTGGGTGGGAGGTTGATATAAATGTCGTGCATCCACTTGGTCTTCATATGGACAGCTTGTCTTTTAGCGGGTTATCAAACTTGATGAGCAGGTTTTAGAGCGGACTCGTCACTTTGGTTATAGGCCACCTTTGAAGAAAGGTTTTGATCCAACTTCAAATGTGTTGGACTGCTGGTTAGTGCCAATATTAGTTCATTAGGTTATTCTAACTCTATTTCAGAAAAAAAAAACAATGAGGCAAAACGTTGCTTTAAACTTTATTTTGTTTCGTCTAAACAATCTTTTTTAGACTATGAATATATAAATTCTCACCCGAATGTTAGCCTTTTCATAACCAAATATATGAACCACATCTCTTTATGTTTTTCTATAATCCCCAAACAGAGTCCAGACATCAGTTAAAGTCATCCGTCTATGAAACATGTTTTATAGGCTTATTTTAGATTTGGGAAATACACAGTGCGTTACCAGGACGTGACAAAAAACGTCA
Source organism: Cyprinus carpio (assembly GCF_018340385.1). Lineage (NCBI taxonomy): Eukaryota > Metazoa > Chordata > Actinopteri > Cypriniformes > Cyprinidae > Cyprinus > Cyprinus carpio. Next base: position 609,225 of record NW_024879238.1, on the reverse strand, counting down.
GGGAATAATGTTGGAGACATTATTTTTACTTTATTTTTTGTTTACGCCTATTTTACAATGCACAAACCAGATAGCACCAATATCTGCAGAAGGACAAGGGTTGGCCATTCTCAAAACAGGAAATATAAATTTATTTTCAATTTTCGGTTTTGTGTTAAGAGGAAAAATCAAATGTTAAGGCATCTCTCTGGTACAGACCGTTCTGAAAGCACGAATTTATGCAAACGCATATAAAATGCTTTTTTAAAAACTTTAACAGAGATGTCGAGAGGGACATTTAATAGCGTTCTGCCCCCAAGTACGATTTTTATCGTTACTCGTCCTTCTTTGTAATTATTCAAACTAATCGCAAAATTATATTTCACATATTACATAATCAATAATCCATCGCCAGAGATTTATATTATATTAAATCTATAATCCATAATGAGGCCTTAATATATTCCACGCTGAAGCACATGCCTAAGTTTGCCACACAAGCACAGGTAGAAGTATAGCCTAATAACTATGAAAAAAGGAGACATTTTAAATTATTTATTAATAAAACACATGTTGTCTTGTCGGCTTGCAAAGATGAAATTCTCAGTGCCGACTCTCTCCCACGTGGACGCGCCTTTGAGAGAGACATATAAACCCTCCACAGATTACAGGTAATGCTTTTATCTCGCAATGATTAGGTTAAAAGCAATTTTCAAGCTTTCTGTAGATATATTTGTCATGTATGTGAGACACCACAATTACTAAGTTCATTCATTCATTATCAGGACAAAAATTCAAGTGATCGATGAGGGTGCCCTCCCTGTCATGCACACGCAATAATAATTTTTCACAAAAACACTTGAATATTATGCTTTTTGCTTAAAATGCCTCTGTCGTATGCCCTAAGTTTGAGCTCCTCAAGTTAGGTCTCGTATCGTCTATTTTTTAATGCTTGAAATCTATTTTATACACCGTTCATTTTCATTTCTATATATGTCGTGAATATATCCTCTATCGTATTCTACGACAAAAAACACTCAGAGCTGCCTTGTTATCACTAGTTTTATTTGATTTCCCGAGTCCGTGTTAGTAGCTTTATAGCCCATTAGCATCTCCAGCGTGGTTGTCGCTCAACCCGCGATGCTCGCTAATACTCCATTTTCACACCACCTTACAATTGACTTACTCCACTGTTACTTGCTTTAATGGCGGAATGTTTGGCTCCTTTGAGTGCATTTCTCATTGCTTAGTTTTACTTGATCTTAGTGCTGCCGTTCGGACACCATAGATCATGACATACTCATAGATAGATTACAAACAACTATACAGGTATCCAAAGGGCAGGCCTTCAGAGGTTAGTGGTTTAGATCCTACCTGTTTCCGATCGCTACCACTTGGTTTATCTGTAAATGGGGAGTCATCCTCTCTTATCACCAGTAAAATATGGTGAGTGCCACAAGGATCTGTCCTAGGTCCTCTGCTGTTTTCACAATATGACATGTTGCCCCTTGGTAAATATCATTAGAAAATACTGGGAGTTAGTGTTCCACTGTTATGCTGATGATACTCAACTATATATCTTCAACAAGACCAGGTGAAACGCACTTCTAAATTATCCTAAGCTAAGAGAGTGTGTTAAAAATGTAAAAGATGGATGACCATAATTTCTCCTATACATTCAGATAAGACAGAGATATTACCTATTGGACCAGAAAAAACATTACACAGAATCTCGTAGATTACAATTTGCAATTAGACGGATGTACTGTTACTTCCTCTACTGTCAAAAAATCTGGGCTTATATTAGACAGTAACTTGTCTCTTTGAAAATCATATTCCCGATGTTACCAAAAACAGCATTTCCTTCCACTTAGAAACATTGCCAGGATACGAAACATGTTACCTGTTCCTGATGCAGAAAAGCTAGTTCATGCATTCATGACCTCTAGACTGGACTATTGTAATGCACTGCTAGGTGGTTGTCCTGCATCCTCAATAAACAAGCTACAGGTAGTCCAAAATGCAGCGGGTAGAGTCCTTACCAGGTCAAGAAAATATGATCATATTACCCCCAATTCTACAGTCTCTGCACTGACTCCCTATTAAGTTCTGTATCAGTTACAAAATATTATTACTTACTTATAAGGCCCTTAATGGCTTAAGCTCCTGGTACCTAACTAGCTTCTACCACGCCTACAATCCATGCAACGCCACTAGGTCACATACGCGGGACTTGAAGTATAGGAGATAGCAAAGTCCACTAAAGGAGGTCGAGCTTTTTCGCATTTGGGCTCCCAAACTCTGGAATAGCCTTCCTGAAAGTTCGGCTTCAGACACACTTCCTCTGTTTAAATCTAGATTAAAAATACAACCTTGCATTCACGCATTCAAAATAATGCATCGGCATAATTTGGACTGCCAGTTATATTCTGATCAAATGCGCATATGTATTCTTTAGCTATGGGTAAAATAATTAAGTGTACTTGGCTGGAAACAGAAGACTACGAAATGATGTTCTATTGTTTCTCTGTTCTGCACGGGATTTACATACCGTGGTAACTAGGATACAACAAGCTCCAGTGTGGATCCAGAACACCCGAGAGGAGAGATGATGCCAACCCCTCAGAGGAACTTCAGATGATGCTAATCCACAGAGACACACCATACCCCAGAACTACCACATTTTGCTTATAAGTTTGATTGCATAATTGCTGTGTAATAGTGGTAATCGTCTGTTTTTTTTTTACGGTCTTTTATTGATTTTTCTGAACATTCTGCCAGTATGCACATAAAACTGACAGTCCATCACTGTAAGCTCACTACTAAATATTGTAGAAACTTAAATTTTCTGTAAAGTTGTTTTGCAATGATTTGGATCGTAAAAAGCGCTATACAAATAAACTTGAATTGCCTTGCACTGAATAATGAATAATAATTAAAATTTTGCATATGCATTACAACGTAAATAATTTTTACATGCAATTTATCCAAAATAAAACCAAAAACAAGATTTGTAATGAACGATAAAAATAAATAACAATAAATGCTGCATGTCGCACTCAGCATCACACGCGCCCGGCGCAAATCTTTTGCACTCTGATATTTTACACACATGCACATAAATGCGTGCTCGCAAATTTTATTTATTTTTTTTATTTAAATTTGATATGAACGGCAAGTTAAAGACTGCTCTCCTTTAAAATCACTTAAGTTGTCAATTAAATGAAGCTCTTTTTTTACAAGCGCTGTGCATTTTGTTGATCTATAATGAGAGAACTTGAGGTTTAAACATGAGGACGTTTTGATTAATCACGTCCATTCTTTAGAGTTTCAATGATTTAGCTACAATTGTGCAGGTTTAAATTGAATTCGTTTCTGTTTTAGGCTAATTAGGCCTAAATAATGGGAACGAAAATATACAGTGCCTCACGTTTACTAAAAATAAAGGAAATAATCAAAAACATGCAACAATTTCTGTAATCCGTGTAACAGACCAAATATATTTTCTCAAGAAGTTATCTGTTCACCAATATAAGGACAAGTAACGAATAACCAAAAATGCAATGTTGTTTTAAAATTGTTTGTATTTAAAGGAAAATATAGTCCTAAATATATGATAATATTGACATTTTTTGTTTGGCCAAATTTTAATTAAGTCCATGTAGCCTAGCTCAATTCAAGTGAGGCGCACCACTTTTAATGCTCCGATGCAAAGGAAACCACAATTTCTTCAGAATAAATATAACACAGAATTCATATATTATAAATAATACTGCACACAAACCTATGGAATGTTGGCCAAATCTAAAATATGGTTTAATACCTAGTAGCTTAGAGAAAATATAAGTCTCACGGCACACAGGCTTGACATTTTAACCTGCTTGAATTCGTTTCTAAGAAAGGCACTTAACTTCATAAGTACCAAACTTTCATCTAGTGGCTATTAAATTATTTTAACTACAGTGTTTTTTCTTTCATTTCCCCCGACTGCAGCTGTCCAAAGCCAACACAATCAGCGAGGCAAAAACTGACGTCCTATTGCCGTGGGATAAATGTGCTTTGATGCGCTTGTTTGATAACTTGGTGGTTTTAAAGCGCCATTCAGCCGGTCAAAAAAGCTGCAAATGCACTTTGCAGACATGCCGCGGCGGCGGTTAGCGACCATCATTTTTGGTTGGGGGCCACCTAACTGTATTCACAGGCCATGTTGGTTGAAATAATATTTTAGTTGAAAACTTTAATTGCCATTGTTTTTCAAAAAAATGCTTTATTGACTAAACGTTTCATAAAACCTTTCAGTTGTTATAGCTTTAATTAAACCCATGGGCCAATTGTAATTTCACAGGTATTTTCACCTCATTTTTATTTTTATTTTTATTTTTTATAATTGTTAGCCTACATAAAATGGGTGAAGCAAAACAAATATGATAAACTTTTTAACTGCAGGCAGATATAGCCTACATTATTTAAAATATATCATTACAAATTATTTGGATTCATCCCCTTATTCTTTCCCTTATTTTCTTAAAGAATATAACACAGATATTTTCTACCAAGAATAAAACATATAAATAAAGAAGATAAAAGAAAGAATCTCAGTTTAGCCGCTTATTTTCCATTGTTCTGGTTTACTCTGGCAACTCTAATGATGATTGTACATGTATCTTTTGACTACCCTGACCACGTGGCACCTTCCTCAAAAAAAAAATAAAAAAAATATTTATACAGTGTGTGGAGATATGCAAGCGAATATACATGATTTAAAAAATGAAAAAAAAAAGTGGGTGCTTGGTTTCGGAAAACAATACCAGCTCGGAAAAAAAGTGATATGATGAAAAAGTCATGCTAACATATTATTAACTTCATAGAAATAATTTAAGCAAATAATTTTTTTTTTATATACTAGATTCAGGGCTTTGGGTGAATTCCTCAATATATAATAAATGATTTAAAAAATCGTGAAGGAGTTTATAAGTTGAACAGTAAAATGTCAAAGTGCATTTTACCCTAAATGAAATTGTATCTTATAGTACCTAAGACCGTGATTGCATGGTTAGCAGAACAAATAAACAATTATAATTAGATGTTTTTTTTAAATGAACAATTTCCTGTTAGCAAATGGGGACAAGCAACAATTATATCAAACATTTTTTACAATAGTCCCCAGCTGAAGCACAGCGCGAGAGGCGAGGTTTCTGCGCAGAGAGAGTTACAAAGTTGAATCTGATGCGCGACACAAAGTCACTTTTCCGAAGATGCAATGAAAAAGAAAGAAAAAGAAAAAAAACCCGACCCCGCAAAAACACACAAAAACTTGTAAATAGGTTTACAACATACCCTAGGCTTAGGTCCAGGACTCCTGTTCCTTAAGATATATAGTGTAAATTTTTTAAACCCACAGTACAAATTGTAATTGATTAATCAACATATTTTCCTTGTGCTGCAGATTTTTTTAACAAACGAGCTAAAAAAGAAATTAAGTTTTGTGAGATTGAAAAAAAAATAAAAGTCGATTGTAATAATGTTGCTTTTATTACATTCAACAATAATAACGGCAGGCGTAATAATGTTATAGGCTAATGTACCAACAGGAATATTGTTAGTGTTCCCTTCAATTTACAACAAATCCTTGAAATGTGAACAAATTTATCAGAATCAGAAACAAAAATTTTACATATCAAAGGCTAAGCGAGAAATTATAATTGCAGTATATAACAATCTAGGCTTATCTAAAAACAACAAATAAATAATAGTACTAATTTTAAAGGTAAACATAAGGTAAGGTTGGGCTTACCAGAGGCGGATGCTACGGGGGTTGCAAAGGGTGGCAGACTGCCACCCACCTGGGAAAATGGGGGCAATTTGGGGGGAGGTGGTGAGGGGGTTGGGTGGGGGTTTTTTTTTTTTCTTTCATTCCTCTCGTATCGATCGTATTTACTAGTTTGAATGCACTGAAACGCCCACACAACAATTCGTAAATACCAGTGGGGAGCGCTCAGTATTTTCTTTAAGCCCCGATATGTACGGAGTTGGGGGCTTGTCTAGTGATGAACACGGCGGAAATCAATGGAATTGGCAACGTCTGTAGGTTGAGGGTAAATTTTAATTGAATTTCAATTGTTTCCTAGTGCTAATAAACTAGCATGTATCAGATCATCATTAATCTTGTTATTACGCATGCAAGTTAATGATATTACGAACTAAAATCCGAAACATTTGTGCCAACTTTAGACGAGAAAATGGGTGTTTTTCGCAAACCTGACACATTGGCCGTCACAGTTTTTTTTATCTCATCCGTTGAGCAATTTTTCCCATGGCATAACCATTGTAAGAAGGTACAGCGCCCATCTTGCGCTCCGACAAAGTTTACTGACTTTGACACGCACGCTCACGTCATCATAACTACTTCCTCCTCCTGATACGTCTCTGAAAATTCCCAGGGAGGACCTTGGAAACGCACCAAAAGTCTTTTGCCTCCCCCACCTGTTTCCACCCCATTCATAAAATCAAAAGAATATGTGTCTAAGGATCTTTTCTGTTAATAGCCTACAAGCTGGAAGAAACAAGGAGCCGTGCAACAAACTCATCTCAAACCAGAAAATCGCATAGTAGAATCCCCTCCCCCTCACCGTAACACAAGGTTTTTTTCACCCATCCCCCAGCACGGCAGGACCACCAGTGAATTATTTCAACCAGTCAGTGGTAGCAGGGCATCACAGTACCTATGTCTGTCAGTACGCATTGTTCCGGAGAAAGAGAGGTTTTAATAAGCATGTTAAGCAGTGTTTGAGTTTAGGCTGTAAGTTTGCCACCAAGTCAAAAACAGTCCATAAGCAGAAAGTTAACCCCTGCAACAACCACATTGTTAAGTTTATGTACATTCCGCAGATACTCGGTGTCGCAAGCGATTTTTCTATGATCATCAGGTCAGAAGTAAGGGGCTAACGTCAGTCTATCTCTTTGTGTGTGTCTAAAACTACTGTTGGCACAAAATTGTTGCGTATGTTTTCTGCATACAGTATGGAGCCCTCACAAATTCCTTGGCATCCATACAATGTTTATCTTGGGTCTGAAATGGTCAAACTATAGTGAATATGAATTCCATATTTTTCCTGTGGATTGTGAGGTCTTGCTCTCCAGGCAAAGTGTGTTTGTTGATCCGTGTGCCCACAAGTTAATCAGCGTTTCACAGGTAGAGAAAAAGGGTTGTGTGGTGTCGTGGTGAGGAGAGAGAGATTCTGAATGACATTCTTATGTACATTTAACCTTGGGGTATGTTATATGTTAAAAACATCGCAAAATTAAATGTTTGCTACAAAGTACTTCACTGAGTCTTTATTGAATCAGAGGGTAAAATGTTTTGGGTATCATTGCCACAATACTGGAAATTATAATTCTTGGTTCAATCAAGATAACCTAAATCTATTGATGGCTTATGTGGTATGACTTAGCATGTCTGTCCATATTTCCTCCAAAAAAACTCACTAGACGACATCATTATGAAGGGTCTTTTTTTTTTGGTTTTATCTCCTGGGGAGCATACCACCCAAATCCACCAAGAATTCTTTTTTTCATCACCCCAGTACATTTTAGTGTAGACTAACACAGACTAGTTGATAGTGATTACACCAGAACAAAGGTCCACAATTCACCAATTAAGGACCCAACCCTATTCCCAAAAAAAAACCCCGCTAACAGCTCTGATTCTGACTCCCACTCCATGTAATGTAGGTATAAACTAGGGATGAGCGAATTACATGCATTATCCGTATCTGTATTTCTGTTACCACATATGAATTCTTCTGTATCTTGTGACTCGGACATCGGCGGGGCCTAACCGAAGTTGGCGGGAATTAACCCGGAAGTGGGTCGGGTTTACGTCAAACCGGCGGGTCTATTACCGGGTCTATGTTATTTGTAAGCATGCATATTATAGCTGGTGATCAGGGAAATTGTTATATTATTGCTGATTAGAAAACTATTTAACATGCCAGCATTCAGCAGTTGAGGCTGTCAGATCAATGGTTTGAGCACGACAACAACGGTTGCATTATGAATGTTAAATGTAATGAACAAGAGTTTTCATCTCAACATTACTTTCTTTTTTTTTTACCCTTTAATTGTTTTAGTCATCAGTGCTGATATTGTTTTTGGGGGGGGTTATTGTTTTTTTTATTTCCACAACCAGGTATGGTTTGTGTGGTTGGGTGTTAACTTTGTATATTATTTATACCCACAAAGACCTTTCATTTTTAATTATTAAAAGTAGAGCAAGAACGTGTCACAGTGCGGTGATAGTCAAAAAACCTGTTTAGAGCCAGCAGACGAAAAAAAAAAAAAAAAAAAAACTGCCGATGACCCGGCAGGAGAGAGGGAGAAAGAGACGGTGTGTGGTGTGTGCTGTGTGTGTGGGCCGGCAATTAATTTGTAAGATAGTTTTACAGACCACTAGCTTACACTTTATTTATTTTTTATGAAATACAAGTCAAGAACTAATTGTCACCTCAGTGGTGAAAGTCAAAAAACTGTTTACAGCCAGCTGAAACGTTTTTAAAAATGAAAAAAATAACAACATTTTTCCTCCGACTATGGCAGAGAAGGCAACGCGAGTCGCATTCTGACCAAGCACCACGTCTTACACCATAGACAGTAAAAGAAATGGACACAGCGACCCCAGTGGAAACGCCATGATGACAAGTGAAGCCCGTTTTAGCCGAGTTTTAGGAACTTCCTTTCTGACGCGCAGGACTCAAACTAAGCGTGAGACGTCAGCAACCGTTCTGAACCGATGTAAGATCTTATAGTAGCTGTGTGCGTGCAAAACTGCCAGCGTTACTTCTTGCAGTAGACTGGCGAGCGGTGATCGGGGAGGTTCTTTGGCCTGAAGGTGAGCAGGAGTAAGTATTCTGATTAATTATTTTGGTTATAGGATTTTAAAATGTAACGCCAGCACGCCCATCTCTTGACGTCCTACCCGATTGACTGCGAGACTCTTCCTCCTGTCTGTACGGTGAATTTTCTCTATCTGTGCGACAGAGAGTAGAGTGTGTTTATGACGCATTCGTTAGCCCTGATGATGTACACAAAACCTGTTCTGCTCAAACGAGGCCATAAATGTAAAATAGGAAGGTTAATGGAAGCCCTTTATACCACGTGTCGTGTACTCTTTTAAGAACCTAAATTAATGGACAAATGGAGTCTTTAAACGCTCCTCAGATGTTAACAGTTATTCGCTGGTCTAACCTAACAATGACGCAAAAAGAATGGGATTCACATGGGATGCTTTAACGCAAGTGGAAGTTCGGCTACAAGATGGCACGGCACCGCGGCCGACCTTCAGACTGCCGGGTCGACTTCACTGCCCACCTGGTCTAACAGAAGAAAACCCCAAACCCACGTTTTACCAAAACTCTACTGGTTAATAAGTAAGTACTACAAACCCAAAGCTAAAAACAAACCAGCAGAAATAAAGACCCACGCCCTCGAGGGACTGAGGGAGAGACAGAGAGATAGAGAGAGGAGAGCGCTTTTCTCTCTCAGTGTTCTGTGTGTGAGTGAGCAGAGCGTATGTGTGTATGTGCAGGGGACGCCTGATGGACTAGCCTACATCACAGAAACGCAGCCACCGGTCAACAAAACCCAATGAGACTTTTATGTTATACGAGCACAGATATTGACTCCTTATACTCGTATAATACGATACTCGGCAAAAGTGCTTTACCTTACCGGATACGCGTTTTCAGCGAGTATCCGGTCTCAACTGCTAGGAGGGGAACACAAATATCATTCAATGAAAACCATATCATTTTAAATTATGCATAATGGCCACTTGCCCCCTTCTCCGGAAACCTTCCTGCCACCCCAGGAAAAAATCCTCTAGATCCGCCGACACTAGGCTTAACCTCTCTCATATGTGTGATTTTACCCAGTTGAAGCTGTATACTATTAGTTCCAATCATCGTAAAATATGCTTTGTAGTCACGCATCGGTTCAGGTCTTGACGGAAAAAAAAAATAATCATTAATGAGCAAGAAAATAAGGCCAAGTGGGACCGCCTGACTCGCGCCGAATGGACCGCTGGTTCCTATTTGAATATGTTCGCATTTGTTTCTCTCCAAAAGACGAGACCTGGCTGGCCAGCCATCAGTCCATTTCTCTGTGTCAAGGCCGATTAAATACTAGACCACAGTCCGCAGTTTCGCTCGTGTGAGCTTGGAAAATAGGAGCATTATTGCGGGTGTTGGCCGGTGTTACACACAATTCTGTGGACCAGCATATTCTGTGACCCTAGTAGGCTCTGGTGTCACTGTTTGGCTTGAACTCGATCCAACAGGGCGAATTTGGGTACGCAAACAGAGGATGCCTTCTGATCATAATAATATATATCAGTGGGTTAAACCAGTGTTCATGGCGCGCGTGCACATTGAATGACGAGCGTTCTGGTACAGTCTGTCGCGGTTCCGTCAATTCAAAGTGCAACCGTCCATCTATTGTATAGACTATCCAGGAAATAAGCTGGGTCTAATCCGAGACAGTACTAGCTGTCACAATTAAATTATTGGGATTGATTTATATTCATTTTCTTATCTTTAAAATGGATAAAAACCACCGTTTTGTTTGTTTTTCAATTCAAAAAATCCTCTGCTATATGTTTTAGCCTTAAGTGTTTTAGTACAGCTAATGTACCCTGCTAAACACACGATGTACGTTTACGTAAAACTATTGGTAATTTTTGGTATTCCATGACTTACAATTGACAACTAACTACGACGTCAGCATGCCCGTAGTTTTTATTACCATCCACATTAATCAGAACTCCAACGTTTGTCAGTATCTGTCGTCCTGACGTACGTAATATTACCAGCGAGCACGTCCCAGATAGGTACTCTATTGGTAATATATGGTTTAACTTTTAGGACTTACTGCCAACGTAAACTGCACAACGTCACTTGCCCGTAATTTCATTACGAGTACATGTCTGTGCGTTGTAGTCTGCAAACGTACATACCCCATAATTTAAAAACAAACCCGCATTGTTTCTTTAAAGATTTTATTGCTACGCGATACATTTGTTAGAAAATAATATTTCACAAAAAGGAACACTTTTACATTCGCTTGACAAAAAACAACTCATTATTTTTGACTTTTTATAAAATTCACTACTGGAGACTCAAAATCCTCCTTAAGAAGAGAGACTCCCCATGCATTTTCATAAATGTATAAATGAAAAACGAATAAGGGCCCCTACCATAAATTTACTGTGCAAGAGATAAAACAACAACACTTTTAGGCTTTATGTATCAAGACATCTAAGCTTTCTACCCACCCTGCAAGTGTAGTGCTTTGTAAAAAGCTCAGACTACTCAATCCCCTATTATCTATACTATCAAAGAATATAAAGGGTTTTCTCCTATTTGTAAAATGCAGTACATTAATTACAACTTAAGTACAAAACAAGTGTATAACCTTCACCCCTTTATGTATATTCATCTACAAAGTGAACACATATTTCTATTTATCATTTGCACACTGGATTTGGGACAATAACCAAATTCAGGTTATTGACTAATTGTAAATGCCTAATGGCTTATCACGCTACAAACTATACGTTTATGGTATTGCAAATATGTCTTAAATGAAGTTTACTTAGTTAAGTTTAGCTACTTCATACAAACGTGTTGCATGAAACACAGGAAACCCTCTTAATTAAACATATTTAATTTACCATTGACCACGATTTTAGTTCTTCACCCACCACACACACACACACAAAAAGTACAGTCACTGATTTGTGTTATGCAATTTCTCAAAATGTGTAACATACTACAGCAGTATAGGACTCTTATCAATAAATATGTATTAAAAAAGGACAGTGGTGAAAACACCACAAAAACCAGAACCAATGGAATACAAATATTCAGTCAAAGGACAATCATGGCACAAAGCATAGAATTACACAATATTTTGTCAGATGATAAGCCTTCCATGACAGCAGTGAAACCCTGTAATCAGTCTCACTGAAAAAGAAACTAGGAGGACAAAGTAATTTTGCTTGACATGCTGGAAATATTGTTTATGTTTGACTGGCCTGTTAATTATATTTTTACAATTTGCATGCTTGCTGGTATTGTATTTAAGGTTATGGCCACACAAACTTCACAATGCGTATTTTCACAGCAAATACAGACTTAACATTCAACATTAACCTTAGTTTTATCCTTGCAGCAGAAATCCAAGAAGGCTTTGTAGATGAAAAATGGAGTCATGGTTTTAAAATACAACATTCATCAGTTTTAAAATGTCATAAGCAACACTACAATGCTTAATTTAATGCATCAGAAGTGTTTTTCAATTGAGTTTAGTAATTTATTACTAAGGGTTTGCTAGCGCGCAGCACCTGTACTAAGAACATGTAACCCCATAGCCACACTGGACCTGTTAGGACTGTAAAAAGACACACTAGTCTAAACCACGTTTGTATCACCTCACTTCACATTTTCTGTCTTGCATTTACACATTAACCTATTAACAATCTAGCTTGGGGGGTTACAGTTCCACTTAAACCCTCTGAAAGCGTTGCTCTCTAGCACTGACTGAGGAAGGTCTTCCCGTCCCTGGTGGAGCATCACCTCTGACTTTTGCCTCACCACCTGACTACCGAAAAGAAGGGGTTCTGTCCACTCCAAACGTGTGTTTTGCTAGAGGCGCGAGACACCTTTTTTTTGGAAACTTGCCCTTGTGGTACCGGTACAACTCTCTATGATTTTTTGTATGATTAAACATCAGCAGCACACGAAATATACAATGAAACAATATTAATAAATGCAACACCTTTTGGTTTTGCCTCCATTTTTCATGAGCTCAGAGAAATATGCCTTATAGAAACACAGGTGCAATTTTCTACCTAGGGGTGCAAAATGCTTCCACAGTGAGTAAGGTCTTAAAAAGACAATGTTTTCCTTCAAAATGTAATTGTCTCTTTACAGAGACATGCATGGAGCATAAAACTTTTGTGGATATAAGCATTCATCAGGTAATTGTCATTGTGCCCACATTAGAAATGTTAACTTTTTTTTTTTCAGTCAAGTTTAACTTGTGTTGACGGATTTTGCATGTGTTTTGTGACACTGTACATTTACAGTTTTGCCCATCTTTAACAACAAAAAGTGAATTTATGAAAAGTTAATCTGCTCTGCAAACAATTCTTGATGTATTTTTTATTTGTAAATTAATGTAAAATGAATCACAAAACATTTATGTTTGCAGTTCAAATGTTATTTCTATTGGGCAGGCTCCACCTTTCTAGTCAAAGCTGAATTCGTTATCACAGAAGAAGGCAGAAATCATACTATTTTTTATGTAAGGAATAATTGACACGGCCCGTTGAATTATTAGGAAAATAATGCACACTTCCGAGGTGGTGATGTGGCCACCATGCCCCAACGAAAAGTTATCCTAAACCATAAACAATGATTATTGTTTTGTTCTTGTTGTGTTAAACGCCATGCCCGGCTTTTGTGGCTATTTTCATGGCAATAAAAAATTATTATAACTATATTAGGTTTAATTTTTGCTAATAACTCTAAAACTTACTCTATGGCTGCTTAACTGTAAAAAAAAAAAAAATAAGTTCAATAGAGTTAACTGAATAAAAAACATTCTCTCACAGAGTTTAAAACAGCACAATCTATATCAAACATGCCTTTTACACAAACATAACGAGGTTTTGGCAGGACCCTCAGAACCATGTAAGAAGATCCATCCCCGATTATTAAAATAAAACTTTGTCATAACTGGAATGACCTATTCTAGTCATGCTAGGTATAAACATATTCGTCCCATCATTTGGGAAATTGGATAGAAAGAAATTTATTTGTCCAATATTTTGGCCCTAATTTCATGAAAATGATTATTTAAAGACAATGATTTTAAACAACTGTCTGAAAAACATAAATGTATTTGTTTCCCTGGTTAGCCAGTATGTGCATTTATAAACTACTTTTTTTAGGGATTCTTTGAAACTTTGGATTTTTTTGTAGTTTAGTAACAAGTTCAAGCATAAACGCTTGAATTGCACTTTGTCTTACTTAAGTCTAGCGATAAATAGGCGCCATAACTCTCAAACATTCATCATGTCAGGGCCGCATCCACATGAATTCACAATCCATGTGTTTCACACGGGTGTGTTTTCCCCCCAGTTTTTTTCTGCTCCCATGGCCCCAAACAATAGCTTTGTTTCTCTTCCCGTCTTAATAACCAACATGGCTACTCTAACAAAAACGTAGGTGTTGTGCTTCAAAGCTTCGATTGCTGTCAAAGAACTTATTTGTTAAATACGGGTTGAAGAATTCCCGCTGGTATATTAAAGAGTGTGGGAGCCCTAAATCATAAAAGTCAGATATGCTTTAAAAATGGACATAAGTGTTTGAAAAAAAACAATGCGGTTTGGAGTATTAGTATACTGATCTGTGGCAGTAAGCAGAATATTAGACATATTAGACATCTGTCTGTTTTTATGTTAACAAAATGACAGAGAAGAAAAAAAAATTGCTTGCTATAAACTGAAGACATTTCTAACCAATTTTTAATTTATGTATTTATAAAGGGAAGAATTATATCAGTGTTATTTTTTTATTTGATTACCTGAACCCTAAAAGCCGTGTTTAATTTCTAATCCTTTGCCCAAGGTGTTTTGGTGTGTGCTGTTGCCTTTACTGCTTATTTTGTATTTTATTTGACATTAATACAATTTCACATTGACGCAAATTGTACCCTAAAACAGATACAAACAAACCATATTCAGACCGGTATATCCCCGAGTACAGGATACTTTTTCTAAACCTTGTTGATTATTACGAAGGAAAGAGAAACATCTCAATGGGGGGTCTGCAACTCTCCTCCATTCTCATTCCCCAATCAGAACCCATCAGCCTGCATGGAGCCCTCCTAAAATCAACAACCATTGAGGAAACGCATGGCACATTTAAACATCAATACAGATAGGCTACCATGACAGAGAAATAATACTGGTGATGTTCATCTGGGTAACGCTTATGGCAGTAATCACAACATCAGTTGTGAGATTGGTGATCAGTCTCACCACCTTACTTGTAAAGAGAAGAAACAAGTTTAAATAAAGACCATACCTGAACGTGGGAGTTGTGTGGGAGAAGAGACAATATAGACAACTAGATCAGGTGGCTTATCCATACAAAGACCCGTTCCAAAACTGTCTGTAGATGGAGGAGAGCAACGAGCAAACAATCCAGGGACAGACTTCTGCACGAGTCAGGTAAGCAGAATAAATACATAAACATATACATAATACCAACACAAAACCTTAATATTATCTTCTCATCTTGCCACAAGGCCTAGGGGAATAACTCTCAAAAATCTGATACATGCTTTGATGTCTTTAGGCCACATGGGTTGTCCAACTTTTTAATTTTATTTTTTTTCATTTTTTTTTTTAATTTATTATTTTTATTTTAAAACCATGCATAGTCTGCATATAAATTCTGTACATTAAGAATGTGCTATGTATTACGTATATTGAGTTGCTTTAGGATCAAAGAAATCTAAAAGAATCAAAATCATCTGTGCTAATTTAACCTAGGCTATGCACCGGTGGTTGCACACGCGAGATACCAACATATGGTTGGGTAAAACATGAGCTTATAACGACATTAGTTCACTTAAAACGTTACACGGATACCACCAAAATGACACCCATACTATCATTTAAAACCACACATTTCCACTATAGTATCCACTACGCCTACTATCAATACATAGACAGTAAAAGGAAATGGGACACAGCGACCCCATTTGGAAGCACTGCCATTGAGGACAGGAAAGCCATTTTTAGGCGATTTTGACTCCGTTTCTGACGCAAGCAGACTCAAATACAGTTGATGACGGCCATCAACCTGGCTGAAGATGTAAAAAAATTTTAGTATGTGCGTGAAACTGCCATCGTTAATCTTGCGAGAACGGCGAAGCTTGATTAACGAGTTTATCTTGCGTGAAGTGAGCAGGAGTAAGTATTCTGATAATTATTTTGTATAGTATTTAAAATGTACAACCCAGTACGCCATTACTTGCGTCTCGCCTGCCCGAGCGGGCCCAATAGCCTGTCTGTCACGGAATCTCTACTGTGCAAGAGAGGGTGGATACCGCATCGTTTGCCTATTTTACAAAAAACTGTTTCTATCGGGCCTATGACATAGAAGTAATGGAGCACCTTTATAACATGTCGGGTAATCTTAGAAATAATATGGACAAATGGAGTCTCTTAAAGCCCTAAGATCCTCAAGCAGTAAAGTATTCGCTGTCAACGGACGGCAAAAGAAGGGAGCAATGGATGCTAACGACAGTGAAGTTCTGCTACAGATGGCGGCACGCGGGCGACTCAACTTCGGGCCGCACTTCTTCTCCCGCGGAATTCAATCATGAACGCTGATGTCCAGTAACAGATCGATCGAGTCAGCGGAGGAAGGCTCTTTTCAGGTTAGTTGGCGACTCTGCTGTGCGTACATCGCCACCTGATACACAAATCCGCCGCAACTCTAGGGCGGCACTGGCCTGCCAGCTCATTACTGTGTGCCTGCGAGTGTGACGCGTGTGTCGAATATTGCCGGGTGCCACTCTATTGACATTTCAATGAAAGCGGGATCTTGCTCATTTAAAGAAATGTTCTGGTGAAAGGGAAAAAAATTGGGTAGATGATGTAAGGCAGTGGCCCATAAAACTGATAAAGGTACTTTAATGACAACATAATGTAATAATGTGCTAAATATGGAATGTATTGTAATTAAGAAGTGTTATTACATTTCTGACACCAATAAAACCGAAAGTGCCATTAATAGCTGTGTTGAATATGTTCACAGTTCACAAGTTACAAATAAACTGTTAGGCCATCCTTAAAAATTCTTGTTTGCCAGAAATGACCGACTGTCATTCAGGAATGACCAATAATTATTTTTTTTCCACTTTTGTATGTGTTCCCGACCGACCTGCCGCGATTGTATAATTGCGTTACAGAACCAACAGATTTTTGTTACTCTTCAAACTAATACAAATGCAAATAAAAATGTGAACGACACGCAATGTGCGCTTTTCACGCCTCCCACCACACATCCATTTTACTCCAACGCACAGAAAAATGCGAAGCCAAAGAGGACACGGAGACCGACAATCTCAGCTCTCAGCTCGTGGCAATTTTATTATCGAAAATACCCCAATGAATACCGGTGTTGGTTGCTTGTAAAGTGACGCGGACAGATCCCTAGCGGCCACTGAACTGATCATCCTCTAGCTAAGAGTAAAAGAAATCTGTGTAATCGTGTCATGGCAGTTGAAACATGGGCAGTCAAGGTGCAACAAAGGTTCGTGGATGTCCACAACGGGGGTTATTCCATGGCTGTCGTTTTGTGCTGTGTAAAGCAGCCAACCACACAAAACCAACCACTCTTCTCGGCATCATGGACAGCAACACGTAAAAAAAAATAATAAAAATCACTTTTCGTACCGCCTATAATCTGCTACAGCCGCAAACGGGGCTAACGCTTTCTGTTATTCCATGGTCACTCATTTAGCAGCAGGCACGCAGTAAGGCACGGCGCTGCTTTCCTTAGTGTTTTCGCCGTGATTTGTCATCGGGTTGCTCCAATTACATTGAACAAAGCGGGACTCTCCAACGGGGTGGGACGGGGAAAAAACGTTATAAAACAAACTAAAATATTGAATGTTATATTTTGAAAAAACCATTGCTTTGATATATATACTTAAACGCAAACACCGTATTATCTGATATATATTATACGTATTATATCTTGACGTCTAAGTTAATGCAATGTGTCCAGTTTAAAATGTTACATAGTGGTTTAAAATAAATAAATAGATTGACAATTCTCTCAATACTTAACTCCCTACTCGCGTGCCATAGCCCGCGGAAACGGGCAGCGGGAATATATGTAGCCGGGGTTCTGTGCCACCAAGCGTGCGACATCCTGACTCCACTTTGAGGGAAATCCCCAGCAGTGCGTGTTCCTGTAGGTAATACTTTACTAATTTAGTAAATTACTGTTTTCTAAGTACAGGCGGACAATAACAGTACATGACATGTGTAAAACTAGAAGAAAAGAACAGTAATACACTGTAATTCATAAGTTATTATAGATAACAAACGCTCTGAGGTCGTTTGTCTTAGGGAAATAACCACAACCATAAATAGCGGCCGGTTTTTCATTCCTGAAAACCCATTTCACTTGGTAATTAGAAATTGGATTGTCTTTTCCAGTAAATGTGTGGTACATTTATCGTAAATTTATAAAAATAAAAAACAACGACTGTTCCGTCACAAATCGGCGCCGTTACCACACCGTTCAAATGCAGATTACAGCCGAGTGGACGTCATTGCTAAGCCGGAGCCAATGTCCGCTCCGTTTGAGAGACGCTCCTTTCGGTTCAGAGGTTATCTGACATGTTAACGGTACTTAAAGAGAACAATTATACAATTATTCTTAATAATGTCTTCATATTCATATTTTTATGGAAAGTAGTGCATTTTTGTGCAGGTTTGACTATGAGCGAGTGGGCCCCCTCCCTCTCCACGCTGCTGGCACAATCACCGAGAGACTTAAAAGGGGCATTGGCACACAACGCATTTTTTTTCCATTCCAATGCGCTACTTTTTCCACTTGTTTTTCTATGATAAACACGGCTTGAACGGCTTACGGGCTATGAGCCATTACTCTTGCGTCTCGAGTCTCTTGCAGCGATGACAAAAAAATCGCAGCCGCGCTTTTTATGTCAAAAAAGAATTTAAATTTTACCGCAGTGGCCCAATCAGAAGAACTGGAGGCGGGGGCAAAGGGTTGCAAGCTTCTGTGGTTCAGTAGACCAACGTTGCATGACAACTGTTTCATCTGAACTGCAACATGTCAGAGAAGGCGCTCTATGCTGCGCTTAAGAAAAAAAAAAAAAAAAAAAACCTTCCTGAGCGCTGCGTCTCGCGTTTTCAGACGCAAAGAGACTCACATAGACTTTATACTTCTAACAACAACAATTGATCAAAAAGAACATTTATTATTATTATATATTATTATTATTATTAACAACAACGATAATAATAATAATGTTATTCTTTAAGAATGAAAAGGCATCTTTTACTGGGCTTTTTGTTAGTGGGCTGTAAGGACTCATCAAATACATTGCTCTGCATCTTTCTCATCTTGCATTATCAGATATTACACAGTCATCATACCTTTATAAATTAGAAAACCTTTACCATTGAAAAATAATTATGCTCTTCTCGTTTTTTTCAGTGTTGATTGCCATCTGATTGTTGTAAGTGAAAACAGTAGCAGTCCACTCTGCATCTCTGATTTGCCAGTTTCATCCTCAACCATACTAATTCATCAATAATCACTCCCACACAAACTGAAAACATTTTTCATTTGTACAGACATATCTCAACCATACTATCGGTCCTCTTTGCTTCTTCTGTTTGCTTTGTGTCTACAAGCAGCTACATACAACGCCAAAGAGCTCTTTTAAGAGCCACATCCGAGAGAGAGAGAGTCTTTTGCTTTGTAAGTATATATTTCGGATTGACTATCAGATTACTCTCGGTATTGGGTTTAGGTAGATCAATTTTAAAAGCAACATCATGCAGCATGTTAGTAATGTCTTAATAAAGTCATTAAAGGGGTATTTTAAAAAGTAATAAAAAAAATCTCTGATCTGCCAGTTTTTATAGTAACATACTAATAGGGTTTTTTCTTTGACTATTCTGTTCATCAAAAACGAGACCAATGTACTGTATTTTAATAGTTAAATAGATTCAGTCATTTCTTCTTCATTTAATTTTGCTGCAATCAAAAGTGGACTTAAAAATATGGAACGCATCACTGGCATCCTTTGCAATAAGATGTTTTTTAACAACCGTCGCACATTTTAAGAGTTTTTACTTTAGATTACGTTGACATTCATGTTAGAATAATAGATAAGTTCTGAGTCATCGGTGTCTTAAAGACAAAAAAAGTATGTTCTTTTTAAAATTCAATTGTACCCTACATTTATGACTGGGCCATGCTCATTTCAGTGAACAATGGCTGCTGAAAGTGCATATATTTTTAATTCATACAAGTGTTTGCAAAAATCTCACTCCATAATCAGTAAGGTTTCCGTACTTTTTCTTTCTTTGTTGCTTGTGTGTCAGCGGCACCTACATACAACCCAAGGGCTCTTTCAGAGCCACATCGCCCAGCGTCCTTGGCTTTGGTAAGACATGTTTTTACTGATTGTCAAACACCTTTTAATTATTGGTTGTAGATTCCAATCTTAAAGTTACATTGTGCAGTAATCAGAGTCATTCAGTGTCTTAAAACACATTAAAGAGGTACTTCTGTCTAAAAAACAATCTAGCCTGCGGCGTTTATGACTAGTAGAAATGTATGTTGGGAGAGGAGAAAGTATGTGTGTGAGAGTAGAAATGTATGTATGTGAATGGAGAAATGTAAGTGTGTGAGCTGTGCCAGAATGAAATTATGGCTTTGTACGGCCCTCATGACTATATATATATATCTACTTATTGATATATCATATATATATATATATATATATATATAGATATAATCTACTATATATATATATATACGTAACATATATATATATATCTCTATATAGATTATCATAGATAGACTCAGGTTTCCTATTTTTCTTCCTCAGGTGTCAACAAGCACTTCCTTTGTGTCAAACAGCACACTACATACGGACATACATACAACCCAAAGCCTCTTTTCAGAGCCACAGTACAGAGTGTGCGTTGGGCTTTATGCTTAGGTTTTAGATTAATTAGAACCTTATTGTGCAGTAAGTGGAGTCAGTTGTCTAAAGACATTAAAATTGTGATCCTGCTCTAACTCAATTTAAATGTAACACATTCATAATGTGTGCTTTGTATATTATATATATTATATATGATATATAATATTATATATATATATATATATATATCTATATATATATAGATATATTATTTCTAGTTGTTATTAATCTCTTAAGCTTCTTTAAAGACGTTAAAGTTATTTAGCACAAATATGTCAATACAGATTTATGCTTATCGGTTCCTCCTTTTGCTTGTCTTTAAACAGACCATGGCATCCAATGCTCTAAGCTGTTTTTTTTTAACCACGCCGGCAAAGGAGGTGGAAAGAGTACAAAAATATTCTACTCAAGTAAAAGTACCATACATTAATGAAATTTTACTTTTAAGTACCAAGTAAAAGTAAACCCCAGTCTCTAAAATTACTCAAGTAAAAGTAAAAAGTAGCTCATTTAAAATTTAATCAGAGTAAAAACTTACTTTAGTTACATTTTAACAGTGGGAGGGAGGCAAAAATGGGATCAAGGGTGTCACAAACACAGTCCTCGCACCGTTTAGATATAACCTTAATAAACACACCTGATCCAGCTAATCTATTATTTAGGCTTATTTGAAAAGTACCATGATATGTGTGATGGAGCAGGGTTAGAACTACACTCTGCAGGGCTACGGCCCTCCAGGAAACTGAAGTTTGACACCCCTGGGATAGGCCTATAAATCTCAAATAGTTGTTTTTAATTAAAGGAATCAGTTATTTAGAATAAATAAGGCAAATCAGTATCAACAAACCTCATCTTTTCAATGCAGAGGAAATGCAGAACGCTTCATTGGATAGTGGCATTTAGATGTATTTACACACTGTTTAGTGCAGGACCAAGAATGCATTTAAACCTGGCAGTTTACAAATGCTAGATGACTAATGGTTTGATATACAAGACATAAAATGTGAATTATCATTTGAACATTATAAGAAAGTTAATTATAAAAAAACAAAAAAAAAAAAATCAAAAGTACTTTAAATGTGAAATTGAAAATGGGTCAGTGTGTTGTCAGCGAGTCACTGTAATAAGTGAGTCTTGATTGCGATTGGAACGAATCATTTAAACGGTTGATTCATTCAGGAATGAAACACTGTTCATGTTGCTCAGAGACGCAAAACGTGCTTTGGGGTGGCTGCTGTTTGGAATTATTTTTGGTTGTAGAAATAGAGCAAAAAACACGGCAATATGGTTGCTGAAACACGCACGTCTCTAATTAAGATTGTTTACTGACCTCTTTGCTTAAAATATATATGATGTCAAAGATTTTATAAGCTGTAGTTTGGCTCCCTAGGTAAGCACGGGCTTACACACGTCCATATAAAAGCATAAAGTATGGCCAGGGGTTCAACTTCATTTCCATATGCGCGTACAACTCAGAATATGACGAGGGGTTCGTTTCAGCGGTGTCTGCAACCACTTATCGCCTGTTTTGTCCGTCTGCATCTTTCTGGTGATTTTAGCACGCCAGTTTGCTCTCTGCCCATTATTTCATGCAGGAGTTTCCAGGGAGCGATCTTTTATTTTTATTTTTTTTTACCAGTAATTAATGTGTTTGTAAAATGATAGCGAAGTTAAACATACTTTCAAACAAAAATATACTAAAGTAATCCAAAGTAAAAAGACAGATTTAAAAAATATACTTTAAAAAGTAGCAGTACACAAAAACAAAGCTACTCCAAGTTACAGTAACGCGAGTAAAATGTAATTCGTTGTACTTTCCACCTCTGCCATCAGGGTCACAATTGTTAGTGTTCAAATATTTTTTCTCTTGTACTGGATTCATCTCTTTACTTTACTATGTTATGTATCTATTAGCGTTAATTCAATACAATGTCTTATGCACAATATTTGTGTAACGAGACAATTGTTCTATTCTTGTGTATTGTTAATAACTGTGGATTCAACAACTGTGAATAATATATTTCTTTGTCATTAATTAGATTTTGCGTCATCCCTTTCCCAAGACTGCCCGCGCCACAGAGTTTCTGTCCCTGCCATATCTATCTTTAAGGTAGCGTAACTTTTCCACTTTAAGTACATATTCGTGTGTCATTATTGTATGGCAATATTGTAGTGATCTTGGTCAGAACATTCATGTGTTATTAGGCATGGGGGTAACTATCTGGACATATTCACCTCATGTGCAGTTAAGAACGCCCCCTAACGAGATCAAATTTAAAAAAGAAACCAGCCCTCCAAGCTAAGCTAACATAAGGAAAGAGTTTACATCTACGTGACGTGGTTTGCACAATATCAAACATCCCAGAGTTACTTAATCATGATTCAACTAGGACTATTTCATAAAAGTATGGTTTGGACATTACTGCAATCTTTGCGGAAAAAAACCGTACATCTTAGACCACGGACTCCACTTTTGTTCGTGTTGACCCACGGGATTCCAAACAAAGTGCAGTTTTTGAGTTTTTGTGATGCTGTAGCGGAGCCTTCCAGACCTAGTGGGCCCGATTGGGACGAGACAGCTTTGTTCCAGAAGCCTCTCCCCAAATTTTGAAGCTAGTCTAGATCTAGTGACCTAGACTAGTTTTCAAGTCTCTAGGCTCTTACTATTGGATTGCTACGATTCAGTGTTTATGGCAGGGCAAAATAAATATAGCTAGCTAATAACAACATAAAAATCTAACAATCTAAAAGAGGTGTTCCAGCATTGTGTGCTTTAACCCCTAAATATAACTCGCACCAACTTCTGTTGAAATACCAGTACTCTTTTCAACTTTTTTCTGGTGTATACCACACATAAGATAGATAGATAGATAGATAGATAGATAGATATACATACAGACAGACAGACAGAGCTGAACACAAAGCCTTAGATATGCAAATATGGGCCGCACGTCATAATTATGAACAGGCAAAAGCAAAAAAAATGCACAGAATGGTGGGGTACCTTGTCCTGCCTTCTAAAAAAAAAAAAAAATTTCTAGTCGCAAAAATAATGAAGTGTGCAATGTTGGACACCCTTGAATGTACTTTTCCACTCAAACCCTCTACTGGACACCTTGGCAACTTGATAGCGCCATTGGCGTATGTAAATTGTTGTGTAGGTTTACTCGCAGACTGATTGAGGATATATATCGCTAATTAATATATATATAGATATTTCTATCTAGAATATACTATGCATATAATCTCTGTATAGGTTTTAAATGGCACAGTTTTTGCTCTTTGTATGAGTATCTAGAAAATACACTCTTAATTTCATTCAGTTCTTTAGTCAAAGCATTATAATTCTGATATCTGGATATAGTCATTGTCTATTTGATTTAATGATAGTCACTTTAGTAATTAGTAATTAAAAACTTGGTAACCATGTATGAATGGCATAGGACATTTTAACTGAATTTAGGACTGGTGGTGGTGCTTGTTGATCATTCCAGTGTTCACTGTAAAAAACCCGGGGGGAGAGGGGTAAACCTACACAATAATACTGGATAAGAGCTCTAATCCTAATAATAATAAAATAATAATAATATGAATTCTACTAATAAGACAGATAGTAATGGATTCATGAATATTAATCAGGTTGTCTGCGTCGGTAAACACTCGATTTGCTCAGTAGGTTTGAGCAGCACAGCCAATGAGCTTGCTGGTTTGCGAATTAGTCCGCCCACTACAAAGAAAACACCCGGCAGTTCTTAAAAGTTGAAAAAAAATCCACAAGGAAACCTCGTTATTTTTACAGGTTTGGTCAGGTTCCGAACAGGACTTAGATGTTATTTGCCGTTCTATTAATTCGAAAATTCCATTAATTAAATTTATCAGGGAATAATGTTGATTCAATACATTTTGTTGGACGTTAAAGTAACAAAAGATTCAATTATGTTATTACATACAACAGTATTCCGAAAACCCAACGGATACAAAATAGAATATTATCTATTTGACAGTTGTCATCAAGCTCCTTTAAAATGTAGTTTACCAATTAGTCCAATTGCATAGACTAAAACGTAATTGTAGTCTACGTATCACATGAATTTGATGAAACTGGTAAAATTGCTATTTCAACGATTTCCATCTAAAGGGTATCCACTAAGTTAGCTAAAATAATTGCATTCAAATAAGATTAACCAAAATTGAAATAGACATGATCTTTTGAAAATTCATTTCTGCTTATATACAAGACTGTTTCCCTGATTCCCAGAATGTAAGTGTAAAGAGTTTATATGTCAAAAAACACAGAAATGTTTAAAAATTACACTCTTGTACCGACCTGTTCAACCCGTAATGTGATGTACTGTTAAAATGTCCCTGTCAAAAGAGTATAATATATATATAAATATATACTATATATATATATATATATATATAGGAAAAATCTATTGCATCAGTTGATAATACAAATTACTGAACAGAAATCTAGTATACGAGGACAAGACATAACCTCTTCCGTCGCGAGACCTTCTAAGCGAATGGGGACAGACTTCAAGCAATCTGGAAAGTCAGCAATAGAGGAAGTTTTTTGGTCACGTGAGGAGGTAATATAACCGGAACGAACTATGAACATGAAAAGCATTTGGATTCCTAAAACTTAATATCACTGGACCCCAAAAGGCATGAATGAAAGAATAGATCCTTACTGTTGGTTCATAATTGGTCGAATTCACCTTTAATTATTCATATACTATATTATCATAATCTAATATATATATTATATATAGTATACTATATATATATCTATATAATATAATACACATACACCATGAAAATTGTCCACGTTTTTAAATGGAAAATGGGTGAATTGCTTGTTAGTAATTGAACATTGGCTAATAAATGATACTCAATATAATGAAGTGATTGAAAAGTGGGGTGGAGCGGAGTTGGCAAATTGTTTGCACACATGAGGAAGGCTTTGAGCTTAATACGTGTTGTGTCTTTTCCCATAAGTGATGAATGTAAGATAAAATGTACCAAAGAAGACTGTTCTCGTGAGTGCGGATCATCAAGTTGTCTTATACAAAGTAACCCTTACCAGATTAATGCACCCAAATAAAAAATTAAGTAACGGAAGAAGCACAGTGCAACCTGGCGTTGTTGAAAAATTTATCTCTAAGGAATACAATTTACCATTGGGGAACACAAGATTATTTTATTATTTTGTAATTTTAGACCTTACAAAATGATGTGAGGAAAAGGAAGAGATAAAGAAAGGCCATATCTGAGATCCTGGAGAGCTGCCAACGTGTTTTTTTAAAAAAATACGGGAAAAAAAAACACAGAAGTAAATGATCCAGAACAAGTCCCAGGGTGTCAGACCGAACTCTGATGATGCATTAAGTTGTATGGAGGCACCCACCTGTTCCACTACAGCATCGTGTACTTTGGAGGGAAAGTGACTGGGATGATGACTTTGCTCAGGAACACAGACAAATGAGCCACCTATGATGGAAAAATGAACGATGACTGACCAGGGAAGACATGGACTGACCATTGACAACAAATCATACACTGGGAACAGACTAGCAAAACCCTGGGCATCCCAATTCCAAGTCAAAAACAATGCTGTTGACCATTTATTAAAGGTCCTTCAGGAAACACGGCAATACAGAATTTCCATCCACTGCCCGTTACATTGTCTGAAAACACCAAGGCCACGCTGAAACACATTACCAAAAATTCTGGAATGGAATATTTCCATTAAACCCCTCCATCAAAAAGCTACAAGGAACAACTGGAGAAGTACTCTGTTAGAAGAGCGCACAAAACCATGACCAACATCGATTTGTCTATTTAAATGTTGACGGTCTACCGTTATTCAAGAGCTCAGGGAAAGTAATGTGGCCTGTCCTCTGTGCCATCGCACCCCCTGAATGTCCATCACTTGTTGTTTTCCCCACAAACTTTAACTTGTGGAAAACCATCCGGCCACCAAAAGATCTGCATTTTTTTAAAGATTTGTAGCAGACCTCGAAGACTCCTATCTAGCGGCATCAATGCAAAGGTTAAAAAACTTTGCATAAATGTTCTCTGAATCGTATCCTGCGATGCTCCAGCGAAAGCTTTTGTCAGGGGGCACAAAAGCTGATAATTCAGGATATTATGGCTGCGATAACTGTGACCACAACGGGTGTGAATGGTCAAATCCAGAGGGATCATCATTCAGAACCCGGTGCAGCCGAACACACAAAGACAGCACACCACTGGCGCACAGCTTTCCATGGATATGGTCAAGTGTGTTCCCCAGTGAACTACTATGCAATCAATATGCTCTGGGGGTGTGGTGATGAAGAAGCTGCTGCTTAGCTTGGACCAGTGGGAGCGTGAGGAGGAGGTGAGGCTCTCCAGCACTCACAAAAACTAGCCAGTACAGCACTAGGCTTCTTCAAGCTCCGCAATGAAATACCATCCCATCTTCTCTCTCGGCACACCCCTCTGAAAAAGTCCTGGTTGACCCTGACTGGAGAGGTGGAAAGGCATACAGAATTTCGACAAATTCATGCTGCTACACGGGCAAGCTGGTGCTGAATAAGGAATCCTTGGAGGGATGACCTCTATCAACATTTTCTGGCTTTTCAGTGTGGCCATTCCGCTTTTTTCCTTCTGTGCTACTAGTTGTCACCAACACTAGTAAAGACGGCCCATTCGAATGTACGCAAAGAAACCTGCCGCACTACTTGGTCTGTAGGAGACGAGAAGCTTCTATGGTGAGGAGTTTGATAGTATACAACAGTCCACTCTTGTCTTCAATCACCTGATGACGCTGTGGCAATTAACGGGCGTGGAACTCAGCCTGCTGCCAGGGGCATTAAAAATTGAATCATTACTCTGTCATTACCATGAAGAGGATGGCAGAGCGCAGGGAAAACACCCTTTGAGACGGGTCGGACCAAGGAGGATAGAGGAAAGGCCACGCCTACTCTCCTCCTCTGAAATACACAGGAGAGAAAAAAACTTCTAAGGCCAAGGACCAAAGCCTTCTTTGAATGTCATGAAAATGGCTTGCGCATCACCGAGATGAAATGGCAAAAGATTGAAAAAGTCCTCTTGCATGGTTTATCATCCTCACCTTTCTGACCCATCCACCTCCTTTCTTGGGGGTAAAAATTAAAACAAAAAAAAAAATAAAAAGATGGACCCCTAAAAAACAAGTGGAGAAGAGGGGCAACAGAATCAATCATAAAATAAAATTCACCCATCTTAAAAAGTGAATTTCTGACATTGATAATGTAATTTAATAGTTTTTACTTATATATGAAGGTTCTTTTTCAAAACCGATAAACACCACTTTCAAAAAAAAGGGCTGATTCCCATGATTTATTCCCCACTAGGCGCAATCTAAACCCTAAACACGTTTTGTAAAAAAAAGCTGGTATTGTCCACTTTCAAGGCATCCGTTTTACTGCAGAACCGAAAAACCCCCTTGTTTTTTTTTGAACAGGCCGATAAGTCGATTTTTTTTTAGCGATTCAGGTGCCTAGGGCAAGGCTACTTTCACTTTAAAAAGCGGTAGCTAGAGAAGTTTGTCCTTACTGACTAAAGGTCGAGGATGGATGGTTTAGAACCTGATGAACCTGTAAAAAACATTTTCAGGGGAAACCCTTTCAAAGCGTTAAATGGTGAGGGGGAAAAGGGCCGGGATTGGGTGTAATCACATCCATAAATCAGATCCAAAAACGTTTTTCAGGACCATTGTCATCTGAGGGGAATAAAAAAATTAAAGCAGTGTTTTTAACTCTAAAACCCCAAATGTGGAGTTATCTGCTTTTTTCTGTAAAACTTTTAATAGTAAAAAAAAACCCTTTGAAATAAACTTTAATTTTTGAAATTACTTTTATTTGTTTGTTTTTATTACTTAATCAAAACAACCCCCCTCGTTTGATTGATATTACTTGGAATCAAAAAAAAAAAAAATGGATTTCTGAAAAAAAAAAAAAAATATATATATATATATATATATAAATGAAAAAAAATATATATATATATATATATATAAATGCACAAAAACTTTGTAATTTTCTTTATTAACCAAAAAACTAGTCATAAGGGTAAAATTTTAAAAAGGATTAAAACGTTACCTGAAACCTGAATAAATAAGTTTTATTGATTGGCGAGATACAAAATAAACTGAGGGTAAAAAAAAAACTAAATATTGGAAAATCTTTTAAATCATCTTCCAGTCTAAAAAGGAATTTACGTTTAAAAGCGGGAAAGTCCGAATTTGTCAAATTTTAAAAGAAATTTTAAAAGTAGGTCATTACACTTAAATCAAATTGGAAAGGACTAGTATCTGTAAATATTGTTGAAAAAGTCTATTTAAAAAATAATCCTGCATGTTCAGTTCTCTGTTAATGAATGGCCCAAAAACGCCCCGTTTTTTTCATATTTTTGGCTATTGCTAAAAAAATATGCTACAAGACTTGTTTTGGCTCCCAAAGGGCACATATATTCTGAAATGTGGGGAAAATAATTTTTTAATAAATTAACTTTTCTTTTCTTTTTCCCAGCATTTCATTTAGAATTTTTTGAAGAATCATTGGGTTTGGGTAGGGGGAATGCTGGGCATTAAGATAGGGGACAACCTTCCCAAGTCCCAACCCCAAAAAATAATAATATCTTGAAAGTTTAAATTTCTTTTTACTTTTTTAATTTCACAACAATATACTTACTGGCCACAAACAATCAGACAAAAAAAGGGCCAAAAAAAAGAAGTCCTAATAAAAGTCTGGGGCACCCGAAAAAACCGTGTTTTTTCCCAAACTGGTAAAAATTTGAGAAAAACTATGACAGAATTTTATTTTTGTGAGAAGAACTACACCTTTTGTTATTAGTGAATAAATGATTCCTTATTAATTAATTAATTAATTAATATTATTATTATTATTTTAGATGAGTGGGGAAGAGACACCTGGATGCCTAACCAGTTCTAGTGAGTTCTAGTGTTAAAGAGAAAGCATCAAGGTACATCTGCAGCTTCAGCATTAAAGTAATCAATATTGTGCTTACCATTCAGATGAACCCTTTCCTCGTCTCAAGGCAACAGCTGTAAGAAACTATTATATTAATATTTAATATATAATATTTTTCCAATACTTGCCTCTACGCAAATATCATTGTACATTGTGAAGAGTTTGGTTCCAAAACGCAAATGCCATTTTTTTTTTTAAATTGAGTTCCTGCCAAAACCAGTATTGTATCTGGTCGGTACTGAAAAGTAAATTTTTTATTTTATGAAAAATGCGATATCCGCCATGTTATCCTGTCATGTTTTCTCCCTATATTTTCAAACCCCTTCTCTGCAGAATGTGATACATCTGCTTTATTAAAAAAAAAAAAAGAATAAATATTCCTGAATTACAACTACAAAGTTTGGATACTACTTTTTAATGTATAGCTTAAATGGGGGGGGGGCAGTAAACACTTATAACACTCAATATATTTAATTTTACACAATCTTACAGATTTGCATTACAAGCTCAGAGTTTCATCTTACATTTTAGCCATTTCATTATCAGCAAATGCGCAATATTGAAAATTTTTCCTCAGTTTGGACCAATTTTATATTATAAAAGTTTCCTATTTTATACTATGAGCCATAAAAGCCTACACTACAAAAACCGTTTAAAAAGTTAAATTAAAAATTAAAAAAGTTTAATTTTTAATAATTAAGATTTTCCTGACTATTATTTCATATGTCAGATTTTACAGGGCTAATTTGACCATTATCTATAGTCAAATTACTTTTGACTAGTTAAAAATCTTTTTTTTTTTTTTTCCATTTTTTGTAAAAAACTTTTTTTTTTTTTTTTTTGCTTATGTTACATTATATATAAGCATATATAAATAGTTTACACATCCTACAATCCTAATATCAATAAAGACTAATAAAGTTATAACTGGAAAAATGTGCTTCAAAGTAATATCTGATAAGAAAATATAAAATTGCTGATGTTAAATTTCATCTAATAAAGAAAGGAAATCATTTTATATTTCAACAGCAGAGGCAGCTAAACTTCCAGTTCCACCCAAGCTGCAACCAAGTAATTTTTTTTACTTACTTTTCAAAAATACCACAGCAAATAAAGCATCATAGGAAAAAGAAATACACTTTATACACTGATATACAATTCTAATTTCATGGGATTTTGTTGATAAGATGGTATTTAGAGTTTGTTTTGTGCGAGTACACTTTTGATATTCTTCATATTCTGTACACAGTAAAAACAATGGCATCAAATTAATTTTGTCTTATTTAAAAGTGCCTAAATGTGCAAAAAAATGTAAATGGAATACGCGGTTCTTAATCCTGTTCTTCATGACCCCTCACTCTGCATATTTTGAATGTATTGCTTATCACTTCAGAGGTTTGTTCTATTTGACCGTAAGTGCTCTGTAAAGTAGACTTCACAGGATATTCTGCCATGATTCCAGACTGAAGTGAATGTACATGTCCCAATCAAACGGCATTAAAGTGTGCGAGGCGTAAATTTAAATATTAATTATTTACAGAGGTATATTATATGGAAGGATATTCCGGACAAGGAATTGCAAATTGTATTTTCCATATGTGGATGCATAAATTATAACAATCCAAACACAATTGCATATCTTGTAATACCATTGCACAGTGACTGCCAAATTTTCAAATGAAAAAGCAAAGTCCATTCGCAACTATATTTCCAATCTTTTACGATTTTTTTTTAAGTAGTATTTTTATTTGAATCATCTGCTTTTTCACTGTCTCTGCATTTCACGTGTAACCGGCCAACAATTATGATATTGTCATAGACAACACAATCACACACCCCTTACTGTATGCAAATACTAGAAATTTACTCTACAAACTGAAATATCTAAAGCCTTCACAGAATCTTCCCACCATCCCACCTGTGACCCTTCAGTTCCCTCATCACAAGATTTACCTGAAGGTAGAATTTAAATTGATGTGCCTGAAGAATATGTGGCCTCCAACTGAAGCTTATAAACTGTGTATTCATCTTGCTTGCAGATGTTGAAGAGCCTCCCAGACCATCCTCAATGGCAGCAACAGAATATTCAAATGGTAAAGAAATCTGTAGATAAATTTGTCAAGAATCAGTTCAGAGCAAACAACAGAGTGGCATATATTAAATGTTATTTTTATACTACATGAGAGACATGCAAGTTCACTACTGTAATGCACACACAACTTTTTACAGATCAAGGGCATTGTGTACAGTTCATTCAAGCAGTGGCAGAACATGCAAGATGTTAATTTTAACAAAATAAGAGGGCTGTTATTTTTATTTATTTTAATTACTATTTAATTAGCATAATTTACATTTTTACTAGCATTTAATTATTTGAACTTTTGCTAAGATGCCAAGTCAAAAAGGTGCTAAGTGTCCCGTCCATTGCTGCAAGGTCCTACAATTTTGTCCAAAGCAATCTGTGACATTTTGGTTGTGACGTCACAACAGATCATGCTTAAAGGAGCCGTATGTAGGATTGTGGCCTAAACTGGTACTGCAATCACTATCAAAACACTGACTCGATGAGCTTCAGCAGAAAACGTAGGCTGCTTTGAGCTTCCAATGGCAAGTGACATTACACAGTAAGTTTTTTTTTTTTCTGTTTTTTTAATAAGTAATTATGTATTTTAAAAAAAGGTACTAATTGTCATTAGTTAAATATAATCGTTAAAGATTTATGCTCGTATTGTGACAGTATAATCGTAAGAGATGTATGTCTCGTATGTGCAGAATTCGCTACGTTATGTTACTTGCACAAACATGCATAACTTTGTTGGAGACTGTCATGAATATATGAAATGTCCATTGTACATCAAGACAAGTTAGCCAAGCATAGATGGAAGAAAATTAGCAACGTTGGTGTCTGTGTTTCAGTGGCTCTCCATTCTTTCAAAAGCATCTCCGTGTCACGACGAATTTCTGATTATAACGAGGTCTTTTTATTTAGTTAGACATTTTTATCCGATCCTGTTAGGGTAGGTTACAGCAAAGCTGGGCACCCGGATCCCGAAATTATGACCGTGATTGGTAGATGGGTGGAGGGAGGCCGTCAGACCAAAACACAAAATGACAACATCAACATCTGCAAGTATTAAATGAACAATATCCTGGCCGGACTACTGTTTCAGTGATATAAGGTGCAGTATGTCTCGAGTGGACACTTAGCCATTTTATGATTAATTGAAAAGATATCTTATACAGCTCCTTTCACTTACAACTTTTTTTTTAATGAGGCTTAATGAAGCTATTCCATTAAAACCTTTCAGTGAGCCATAAAGAGGGAAGTTAGCAAGTGGATCGTTGTAGACATATTTTTACGTATAATACACGAATTATCCATAAGACAGGCTATTTGACTGTGTGCGATTGTGTGTTTCAGGAGATAGAAATACATGCATGACAGGCTATGTTATGTTAAAGGGACACAAAAAATACAACAGTACATGTATGGAATTCTGTAAACTGCTACAGGCTTATATATATTTCAGTGTAAAACAGACATTCTGGAATTACCTTTGGCAAACCGTAACTCGACTTTGTTGTTTGTGATCAAAAAAGACTACTGGCTTCAAAACCTCTCTATCAATTAATTTTGAACAAGGAACATTCTACAACAATCGCAGCCTTACTAAAGTCACCTTCAATTTGGAACGAGAGAAACTGGAGGAGTGACTTTTTTTACATCATTGATTTGTCCGTTTGCTCACAACTGATTGGTGAAATTTTGGTTTGCGATCTCTAACCCTAACGTTTCAGGGACTTGTACACAGCAATTACAAGAAGGTGAAAACATTCACTGATGATCAAGAAGGCAACATGATGCATTAAGAGCAAGAGGGTGTATACATTTGAGCACAATATGGAAATTATATTTAAAGGGATAGTTCACCCAAAAAATGAAAATGACATCAAAATTTTATCACCCTCATGAGATTCTAGGTGTATACGACTTTCTTTTTTAGACAAATGAAATTGGAGCTTACACTACTCCATCATACATCAGGTCAAAGTTTACTCTTCCGCCGTAACTCACTTTGCATATTGGTTTGCTGAAAGCTCATTTAGAAGATTTTATGAAGTTTTAAATATGGATATTTTCTTACAAAAACTTAATGCTTCACTTCAGAAGGATTTTATTAACCCCCCTGAAGCTACGTGGAGTACCTTTATGATGGATGGGCTACAAAATCCAACACCCCATTCACTACCATTTATATATGTTATTTTTTAATATAACTCTTGACTGTGTTTGTTCAAAAGGAGAAAGTCATATACACCTAGGATGGCTAAAGGGTAAGTAAATCATGGGATAATTTTCATTTTAGGTGAACTATCCCTTTAAATCGCATTTGTTCAATTAGTTATGTTCTTCTTAAGCTACATAAAATGCAGGCTTCCCAGAAAACAAAAGTTTAATGTATCATTTTGCCTTCTTGCTCAACCATTTTTTCACTTTTTGGCAAAGATTGTGTAGGAGTCATTCACAGTGAAAGGATATGGATCTCAATTATATAGTCACTATTGGAAAGGGTTCAAACTTGCAGAAGAACTTGCTGTTTTTCAGCTAAATTAAATTAATTCAAGAACTTTCAATACTATAAGAGAAAAACTTAAGGAAAAAAAAAAAACTTGCCTGGATATGTCTGCATAATTGTCTAACACAATTGTGATGCTACCTTTTCAGCAGAGAGACAACCATGGACAAGGCCTCCACAAGATTTTTCAGTGCCAAAAGACCTCAAAGGTAAAAGATACAACAAGATAGCAAATGTGTTTAAATGTGATCAAAAAATACAAAATGTACACAAATGCGTTTACCTCTAACTAGAATGTTAAACATATTTTGTGTCTTAACACAGTAGGAAAAAAGGGTTAATGTTGTACAAAATGTGTATTTATTATTTTTGTTAATCTTGTCAGGATACAAAAAAATTTTTTTGCTGTCAACACAATAGGAAAAAGTGTTGCAGAGAAAAAATTTAAATAAAATGGTTGTACAAATATAGCCTATTAGCTATTTTTATTCATCTTGTCAAAATACTAAATTGGTAAGTAAAGTGTCACAGAAAATAAATAAATAAATACAACATCTGGCAATTATTATGTATAGTGTATATATATATATATATATATATATATATATATATATATATATATATCTATATATATATATATATATATATATATATATATATATATAAAAACTTGTTAAAACATACGTCCTTCAAGGACAGCACATCCACACTTTGCATCCTTGTACCGCTCTGTCACTGAACACTATTATGCACATGCTGACCCCGCATGTAAAATGTGTCGCAGAAAGCACTGGTTCATGCGTGCAGCGCATGCATAATAGTCCTGAGTACAGGCTGTACCTGTGGTCAACAAGAATAAAGGGCAGATATGCTTTTCTGAAAGGATGTCGGGAAAAAGATATTGTTAGACCAACCGCTCTCAAATTACACCAAAGTTACCGACTGCTGCCGCGTTTTACTTGGGAATTTAATCTCGCATCGCAAGAAATCTTGTCGGGTCCCGTGGTTACTGGGACCTCTACCTCTAACCCTTAGGTTAATTAATTTTTTTTTTGTTGGTAAATTATTCTGTTAATATTTAAAATTAAAATAAAAGTTACCTTTTTTCAATACTTCAATTATTTAAAGAAAAACCTTTATTGCAGAAACATTGCAGGTGCTGCTGCAGAAAGTAGAAAGCCTGAGGGAAATTCTACTTTTACTGCGGAGGAACCAGGGTCGTCAAAGGGAGGATGATATCTTGGACCTCAAGACAGCTCAGTGCAAGGAGGAATTGGAGGACCTTGAGAACCACCTTAAGGACCCTAATTTAGAAAGAAAGTGGTGGGTGCCAACTTAAATCAGAAAACTATAAAAATAAAATGATCCAACTTTCTCTTTGCAGATTTTATATCAATACTATTATCATTTTTTTTTTAGGATTAGGCAAACTATTATTAAATAAATTTTACATCTACCTCTTAAAGTGTTAGTTCACCACAAAATGAAAATTATGTCATTACTGCCTCACCCTCAACTTGTTCAGAACCTGTATGAGTTTCTTTCTTGTGCTGAACACAAAACAGGATTTTTAAAGAATGTTGGTAACCAAACAGTTTCTGGCCCCCACTGACTTCCACAGTATTTTTTCTACTATGGAAGTCAACACGGAACAGCAACTGATTCATTACCAACATTTTTCAAAATATCTTCCCTTAGATCCATCAGAGGAAAAAAATTAATGAATGTTTACAACAACTTGAGGGTGAGTAAATGATAGGACAAATTTTTGGTATCCATTTTCCATAATTTTGCAAATGGCAAAATACGTTTCCTATAATGAAACTGGTATAACATTTTACAGCATAATGGATAATATACAGCCTTTGGTTACCTGCATGCCAACAAATGGTGTTTTCTTCCAGACACACCATCTCAGCCTTATTAGTGGGGCCAGTCCAGGGGAGTGTGTAAGGAGGGTAATGCGCACAGTAGCCAATAACAATGTATGGAGCCACTACAGCCTGCATGGGAAGCGAAAGAAGCTGGCTCTAATTAATAAAACAATATGCAAAGTTATCACACGTAAGTCAAAATGATTCGTTAATGAACAGAGACAAATGTGCTACAAATTTGAAAATTTAATTATAAAGCTACAGATTTTCTTGACTTTCTACAAGTCCTTTTCCACATTTTTCACAACTTTTCTTTACTTTTTTTTAAAACTGAAATTAAAAATGTAAATTTTGACATTGGAATACTTTCTGTAAAGATACTTTAATTAGTATGATTTTTATAGTATGACAAAGTAGTATGATTAATGAAATTATAAGTGTATACATTGTATTTTAAATTATACACTTGACATTTCTATTTAATTTATACACAATTGAACATATGAATAAACACTCATAAAACAAGCACGAACAAAGTTCTGGCACTTACATACTGTAACGGCTGTGACCTCTTTTAATTCCAGATGCCGTCATGAAATGGAAAGCTGGTCTTGGGAAGAAGGAGATAGAAAGTTTAATAGCAGAGACTCTTAAACATGCGCCGGCGCACATAGAGACTGTTCTGTAATTAAAAGCCAAACAGAACAAAAAAACAAAAAACCCACTGACGATAACATAAAACAAGTGCACGAACACGTGAAAATCTGTCATCAATACATTAAAGAATTTATTTATTAAACCTGCTAAAAATTACACATGAAATTGACAACATGCACTTTTTTAAAAGCACATAGATCTTACCTCTGTAACAATTAGAAACAACTTGAATTTACATATCATCTACACACAACAAAACCATGCAATTTGTGCCAAACTTATGCACTTTGGCAATTGATGACGCTAGAAATGTATTTATCGATATAGATTCAGTAGATTATAAACTTACCGCTGATTGTGAGTAGATGATAAAAAAATATAATCGCCGCATTTACAGACAATTTGAAATAAAACGTTCAACAGCTAGGTTAATCATCAGATCTCCTGCGCCAACCAATCAGCGATTAATTTCAGTGTTGCTAAGGTCTTTCAGCCAATTATGTATATAATATATTATATTATATATATTTTGCCATACTCATGCACATAAGTCTACTTTTGCAATACTATTTTTGCCATATGAATATATATTTACTAAAATAATAATAATAAAAAATACTAGTTTGTTCTAAACAATAATTCGGGGTTTAAATACCCACAACATAAGTGAAACATACATACCAAATCGTGAAAAGAACTATTCGTCGTGAACTGTTTTATAATGTTAATTTGTGACACACACACAATAATACACACACACACACACAAAGTTTCCTTTATTCCTTGCCACAAATTAACTTTTGTGACGGTGTTTAAAAGTGGGCGATTTTTACACAAAACGATCTGCTTAATACTGATTTCTGCTTTTTCAGTGCTAATTGCCTTGTGTATTTTAATGTTAAAATGGGTAAACACTCACCCTTTCTTTCTTTCTTTCTTTCATTTTTCTTGTTTTAGGGACATGTACAGGAGTGGACGGAGGAGTAGATGTGGAGGAGTAAATGGTTCAGTGTTCAAGCTTCTGTAGAAAAACTTCTTTGTTCATTTACGTTTTAAAACCTGTTTACCGTTTTGTTATTTGTGATTTATCTGTGGAGAACAACATGAATTAATCAAATTCGTGTCTTTCATAAATAGTTTTTGGGCAAATGAGGACAAGTTAAATTAGCCACGTCCGCCCATATAGATTAAGAATTAAAATGACGAACTAGTTACCAACACACGACTATAGATACGACGTTGCGACGTTGCCACGACGTCGAGTTACGTTGTGGCGACGTATGGTGCGTTCAAGTCATCTCGTACCCATGATAACCAGTTTTACTGGGATCGTGGTATGACAATACCATTGACCCAGGTGCTGTATCAAACGGAGAGTTCCCCTTTCATTTACCTTGACGAGGCAATGACACTGCGACTAAATATAATCAACACAGGTAACGACTATTTCTTAATTGCATCAGTTCACAGTTTCTCTCTGTCTGTGAAACACATCCATTCACAAATTCAATTTTGTCAAAATTATTAAATCTTGGTCATGAAACCTGAATTGGTTGGTCGGTCTGAAAACATCATTTGTTTTGAAACTAATTTGCTCAACACATTTCTGAAAAATAAAGAACAATCTGTAATATTGTGATAGTAGAATAGAGTTGTTTTAAACTTTAATATTTTATGTAAATGTATAATAATGTGTAATTTATTCCTGTGATGCAAAGCTTAATTTTCAGCATCCTTACAATGGTACCATTCATACATTTGTAATCGGATTAAAAAAAAGAGATTACTTTTATTCATTATACTGTTATACTTTTATTACATTGATCAAATGTGACAGGCCAAATTTATAATATAAAAAGATGATGCTTTAATGAATTAAAAAAAAAACTTTAGAACTTTATATTTATCAAAGAATCTTGTACATTTCTGTTGTTTCCACAGATTCCTGCAGTTTCCCAGCTTTTCACTCTAACACATTGCCATCCTACACTACCTGCTCCGACCATGAACCCTCTGGCCTCACCACATCTACTACAATTCCTCCTTCTACTTCAGTACCTTCAAAATCAGTACCTTTGTCCACCTATCCCCCTCATCACAATTTCACTCGAGAACAAACTCTGTACCTCATAGATTTGATGCGTGCACATCTTACCAACACTGAAGGTGAGCTTCCAAAATCACTGGCTGAGCTGGGTGCTAGGGTACGGATGGCTCGTGGACAAAAGAATCTGTTCTGGTCAGAAATAGCCCAGAAACTGACTGAGCAGTTTGATTTAAAATTTGATCAGGCAAAGGTTGCAAGAAAGTGGGCAACCCTGGTGGATGCCTTTTAAAAAAATTAAAGACAACAATAAACCCACTGGACGAGGTGTCATTAAATTTGAGTTTTATAGTGAGATGGAAGAACTGATCGGAACTAATCATGATGTTGACTTTCCTGTTATTGGCGATTCAATGGGTGTTCAAATAAAGAAACCCGAGGCACTCCGAAAAGATTCCTCAAGGCCCTCTTCTCCCTGGCAGACTCAAGGGTCTCCAGAACAGTCCTCCTCCAGTAGTAGGACACCATCTCCTGAAGCTGAACCCCAATCTTCTGAGGCTTCAGCCATCAATTATGCCAGTCGTCGTAGGAAGAAAAGGAGCAGTGGTCACCATGAACTCCTGAATTTCCTCCAGGCATCTGAGGAAGCTACCCAGAGACGGCATGATGAAATCATGTTACAGATGATTTCTTCACAGAAATCTTTAGATACACTTATACAGGCATTTCTGGAAAAGCAGCAGAATGTGCATCTAACAAAATTCTAATAATTTTTAATGCATTTTAAAAATGCTTAGTCTTTGTGTTCCGAATTCATTCTAAATGTTCTAAAAAATGTACCTAGTTCATGCTAAATTTAAAGTTCAACCAAAATATAAAAATGTTGTCTTTGCCTACTCACTGTCATGTTATTCCAAACCTTTGAGTTTCTTTCTTCTGTATAACACAAAAGAAGATATTTAGAAGAATGTTGGTAATCAGACAGTTGACGGTAGCCATTGGCTTCCATAGTATATATTTTTTCCTTATAAGAAAGTCAGTGGGTGCTCTCAACTGTCTAATTACCAGCATTCTTCAAAATATCTTCCTTTGTGTTGAACAGAAAAAATAAACTCATAAAGGTTTGGAACAACACAAGGGTGAGTAAGCATTGACATTTGGGCTGTGATTGGGAGACTCCGAGCTGCTGGAGAACCTCCTGCTCTGACCCGTGGTGCTCTGGCTGAGAGATTTCTGCGACTGAAGCACATCAGACTGACTTAACCTGCTGCAAGAAAGAGCTCGACCCAGCAAGGTCATGCTTGTTGAAGACTGAACAGAGGTAGTGTGTTTGCATTCAGCCATAATCGGACACACTAGTGTATTGGTGCGTTCAATGACAAAATTTTCACATTTAAGATGTGAGCAGTGTTAAGTGTTGAGCAGACCGAAGTTGATTTTTTTTTCTTTTTCTTCTTGGGCACTTCTTAGAAATTGAAAGAAACTGTTTTTCTTTTTTTTTGACAATTTTAAAATTGTCCTGTTCTTGCTTGTGTAATGACAATTGTATTGTAAATTCTATTGAAAATGTTTTACTTTCATTTCCTTTAAAAAAAAACAAGTTTTAGAATGTCAGATCATACTGTTTTAATGTTTTGTAACTGAACAAAATTTTTGTTGTTTTTAAGACACTTTATACATTGTCACTGAGTTTCATACTCAGAATTAAGAATGTCTCCAATGTTTCTGTTTACATTGTTAAAGTGCAATAAATGGAGGTTAACAAACGTTTAAAAAAAAAAGTAATAATTGTTTCTTCCATTGCAGAAGACTGTTCTATACCTTTTGAAATCACAAAAGTGATAAATATTCTCTGCTACAAAATTGACAAATTTCAGGAAAAGTTATAATTCAAAAAATCTTAAGAAAATAAAAAGGCAGCCAGTACTAAAACAGAAATATTTTTCTTGTACATATTCTGGAAATGCATACAATACAAGATTAAATGTTCTCATCTTGGAGTCGTGGGCATCCTTGGGGATGTTCGTCACATTCATATGACTGTCCTTCGTTTAAACTAATGTTGTGCAGTGTGCATGCTGCCACAATTATTTTGACCAAAATGTCTATCCTGGTATTTTGAAGATCACGCAGCCTTCTCCACATGCATTTCATCCTCCCAAAGGCCTGCTCAACTGCAACCCTCCCACGGCTGATTTTCATGTTCCTTTGCAGGTCATCATCAGTAAGTGCACCATTTTCACGCTTGGGCGTAATGATGAAGGGATAGTCAGCAGATACA
The DNA here is from genome assembly GCF_018340385.1 of Cyprinus carpio. Lineage (NCBI taxonomy): Eukaryota > Metazoa > Chordata > Actinopteri > Cypriniformes > Cyprinidae > Cyprinus > Cyprinus carpio. The sequence continues at coordinate 567,961 of NW_024879238.1, read as the reverse complement.
TATGCTGTATCACCAAGTAGGTAACTTGTACCCATCTTTTGCTTCCATTTTTCAAAAAATGTAGAGGCTCGAAACATTCTCGAGTCATGTAATTTTTACATGCAGCTCATGTCACACCTTCATGACGTGTCACCTTTGCCTCGTTTTCTCATTAGACTACTGCGTGATCATCGTTGCTAGGGAAACTTTGCTTTAATTACTGTGTGTCTTACCCTGGTAAATACGTGTGAATTGTGGCGTTTTGGTTTTGAGTTTGCCTATCGCGGGACTGGACAGTTTCGGTCTGCTAAATAGGGAGGCGTGACAATAGCCAGTAAGCTGGTAAAAAGTACTTAAAGAGCTGTTCTGTAAGCGCTTGTCAGAAGAAACAGTCGAGCGACAGAGAAGGACCGCAGTTTGTAAGTGTTTTTTGCCTTGTTTTCTCATTAGACTACTGCGTGATCATCGTTGCTAGGGAAACTTTTCTTTAATTACTGTGTGTCTTACCCTGGTAAATACGTGTGAATTGTGGCGTTTGGTTTTGCGTTTGCCTATCGCCGGGACTGGACATTTTCGGTCTGCTAAATAGGGAGGCGTGACAAGCTGACTTCAATCACAGGTAATCAGGCAAATATATAAGTGGTAGGTGTCACCGCGGCAGCGGTCGCGGCAGCCCCTCGTGTGAAGCCTCCTCGTGTGAAGACCGACGAGTGTAAAGACCATCGACTCTACCTGCGCGACTCCACCAAGCAAGGACACCAACAGGGCACTTGAGTATTGCTTTTCTCGCCTTCATTTTTTTTACAGCTCGTCCTCAAATACTTATTTTGGACACTTGTATTCACTATGTGCTTTCAGATCTCTACTATCACTACTAACACTCGGAGAGCACGCTATGTACGTCGAAGGAAGGCCTGCCTGACAAATCTAAGGCCTGTCCCTCTGACCTCTACTCCAACGCTCTCTATTCCAGTTGGTCTCTGGAACTGCCAGTCCGCTGTTAACAAAGCAGACTTCATTTCTTTCTATTGCTACTCATTCTGGTCTCAGCCTCATGGCACTGACTGAGACCTGGATCAAACCTGAGGACACTGCCACTCCCGCAGCCCTCTCCACTCATTTCACTTGTTCCCACATCCCTCGTACGACTGGGAGGGGTGGAGGTACTGGTCTCCTTATATCGAAAGATTGGAAATTTGATCTTCAACCACAACCTACAGGTAACGGTTCATTTGAATCACATGCTGTTTACTGTAACCCACCCTGTTAAAATCCACTTTGTGGTCATTTATCGTCCCCCAGGTCAATTGGGAAACTTCTTGGAGGAGTTGGACGTGCTACTATCAAATTATCCTGAAGATGGTACTCCTCTGGTACTGCTTGGTGACTTCAACATCCACCTAGATAAACCCCAGGCTGCTGACTTCAACACTCTGCTCGCCTCATTTGATCTTAAGCGAGTCTCTACTACAGCGACTCACAAATCGGGCAACCAACTGGACCTCATCTACACGCGCTGTTGCTCAGTGGACAACACTTTAGTTACTCCACTGCACACCTCAGACCACTTCCTCATTACTGCTAATCTAGCACTTACTCCTGAAGCGGCACACGCTCCAACGCGGGTCACCTTTCAACGGAACCTACGCTCACTCTCTCCATCTCGCCTATCCTCTGTGGTTGCCATCCTCACTTCCTTCACTCACGCAGTTTTCAGCTCTGGACACGAACAGTCGCTACGGACACTTTTTGTTCCACTCTGACCTCTTGCTTGGACAACTTTTGCCCACTGTCGTCTAGACCAGCACGCACCACCCCATCTGCCCCCTGGCTGTCCCGATGTACTCTGTGAACATCGCTCTAAACTCAGGGCTGCAGAGAGGAAATGGCATAAATCAAGGAAACTCTACCGACCTCAGTGTGTATCAGTCTCTCCTCTCTTCCTTCTTTGCAAACGTCTTCACTGCTAAAACATCATATTATCACGACACGAGATTAACAACTGTTGTGACGCTCGGACACTCTTCAAAACCTTCTCTTCTCTTCTTAATCCGCCTCCACCTCCTCCTCAATCGACTCTTACAGCGTTCTCCTCCTTCTCTCCACTCTCAGAGACGGACGTTTCCAAACTTATCCTCTCCAGTCATCCTACTACTTGCCCACTGGATCCGACCTGTCCAGTCATCCTACTACTGATTTCTTCTTCAGTCATACCTTCACTTACTCACATTATCAACTCCTCTCTTCACTCTGGAACATTTCCCTCAGCACTTAAGCAGGCTCGGGTAAGCCCACTGCTGAAGAAACCATCTCTAAATCCAGCACTTCTAGAAAACTACAGACCGGTATCCCTTCTTCCATTCATTGCAAAGACACTCGAACGAGCTGTGTTCAACCAGCTCTCTATGTTTCTTGTACAGAACAACCTCCTGGACCGCAACCAATCTGGCTTCAAAAGTGGCCACTCAACTGAGACTGCCCTGCTCTCGGTTACTGAAGCCCTGTGACTGGCAAAGAGCAGCTTCAAAATCCTCAGTGCTCATTTTTGCTGGACCTGTCTGCTGCTTTTGACACTGTTAATCACCAGATTCTCCTATCCACCCTCAGAAAGATGGGCATCTCTGGAAATGAGCTCCAGTGGCTTAACTCCTACCTGTCTGATAGATCCTTCATGGTGTCTTGGAGGGGTGAAGTTTCTAAGTCACAACACCTTGCTACTGGGGTTCCTCAAGGCTCAGTACTTGGACCGCTTCTCTTCTCCATCTACATGACGTCATTAGGATCTGTCATTCAGAAGCATGGCTTTTCCTATCACTGCTACGCTGATGACACTCAAACTCTACTTCTCATTCCAACCAGATGACCCGACGGTAGTTGCTCGCATTTCAGCCTGTCTGAGTGACATTTCTAGCTGGATGAATGACCATCACCTTCAGCTCAACCTTACTAAGACTGAACTGCTGGTGGTTCCAGCTAACCCATCGTTTCATCACAACTTCTCTATACAGCTGGGTTCGTCAACCATAACTCCTTCCAGGACAGCCAGAAACCTAGGAGTTGTGATGGATCATCAGTTAAGCTTCACAGACCATATTGCTTCAACGACCCGGTCCTGTAGATTTGCCTTATTCAACATTAGGAAGATTAGACCCTTCCTGTCAGAGCAATCCACCCAACTTCTTGTCCAAGCTCTTGTTCTCTCCAGACTGGACTATTGCAATGCTATCCTGGCGGGCCTTCCTGCATGTACTATCAAGCCTCTACAACTGATCCAGAATGCAGCAGCGAGGGTTGTCTTCAATGAGCCGAAAACAGCCCATGTTACTCCTCTCCTCATCAGGTTACACTGGCTACCAGTAGCCGCTCGCATCAAATTCAAGGGGACTGATGCTTGCCTACAAAACGACCACTGGCACGGCGCCAACTTACCTAAACCTCACTAGTTCAATCTTATGCACCCTCCAGAAGTTTGCGCTCTGCAAAGTGAACGACGCCTTGTGTTGCCATCCCAAAGAGGCTCAAAATCACTCTCACGGACCTTTTCTTGGACTGCGCCCAGCTGGTGGAATGACCTCCGATCTCAATTCGAACAGCTTTAAATGAGTCTTTACTCATTTTCAAAAAACATCTAAAGACTTATCTTTTTCGCCTGCACTTAACCAACTAATACTAGTACTTACCTTTTTTTTTTCTTTTTCTTTTCTATCATATTCAAAAAAAAAAAAAAAAAAAAAACCTGGCTACGTGTTCTGTACTAGACTAACTGAGACTTGTCATAGCACTTGTATACCGTTGTTGTTTTCTCGTTGATCTGATTATTTCTACTGTTCTCATTTGTAAGTCGCTTTGGATAAAAGCGTCTGCTAAATGATTAAATGTTAAATGTAAATGTAATGTAATTTGCCTGGGACACCTATAAAAATGTCTAGAAAGCGTCCTTGGTCATTCACAATGCCCTGTAATAGAAGAGAATAGAAGCCTTTCCTATTCAGATAATCACCTCCTCTGACAACTGGCCTTTGAATGTGTATGTGGCACCCATCTATTGCCCCAATGATGCCCCTAATGCCACATAAGCGATAAAAACACAGCTGAACTGACTTTTGACTTTTCACAATCTGTGGGCCATGTTATGTACATGTGAGCAAGTGAGCAGGTGACATCCAAAATCTCAAGGACAATATTATGAGCTGCTCCACGGGAAACATTGAACTTGTCAGAAATTTCTCTGAAGGAATTTTGATTACCCATGTACCACAAAAACATAAGGGCTTTCTGAACTACAGGAGGTCGGGCTAGACCTCCAGGCTGCTGATCATCTGAAAGCCCTGATCTTTTCAGCTGATCAACAAAGCAGTTAAACTGCTCTCTAGTGAGGCGCATGTGACTTTGAAAACTGCAGGGATCCATGTTCAGGAGGATTTCCCATTGTAAGCCAGTTTTCAGAACTCTGTGGGCTGTCAGTGAGTAGCACTGTAGAATTGCATGTCTGGAACATGACAGAGGGAGAAAAGTGATAGTAAAATATATCACAATACTTACAGGTATTTAGCAGTGAAGGCTTTTTCATTTATAACAAAGTAAGCTCTCTGCACAAAATATGATATAGCCTACTTGTAATATAACAATTATATAATGATACAGTTAATTTGCTTCATAAGATAATTAAAAACATAAAAAGAAAAACACCTGATGCGCATTCTTTGTTCTTCATTTTCTATAAGCAGAGTTATTAAACCTTGCTGTAATTTCTTGCTATTCATTGAAAGAAGGTACAGCCGCCATCTTGCTCCGACCAAACTGACTTGAACGCACCTCACGTCGTCAGCACGACTTCCCTCCTCGTACGTACGAAATTCCCAGGAGGACTTGAACGCACCAGTATTCACCTTATTTTTCATGGCAACAATAGTACCACCATTGCGTTCGTTTTGTCATCTTACTTCCGGCTAAGGGGCCTGACGTACCTAAGCTAATGGCTAGATAACAGAACGCAAATATATCAAGTATTATATGCTCAGTTAGGGGCTGTATAACAATTGTATAAAAAAAACAATTGCACCAACGATGTTACGAACACAATGTGAAGCGGTCGGAGTGTCGTGGTGCACTTGACAATTGACACCCACCACCTAAAGAGGAGGAGCAGCTGAGGCAACGGCTGAAGGCGCTGAATTTGAAGCGCCCACCCAAGCGCTCTTATGTGTGTTCATATCATTTCATGGACGGGAAGCCGACTGACGAACACCCTTACCCCGAGAAATGGCTCGGTTACGATGTTCTGGTAAAGAAGTCACGCAGGGTGCTGAAAAGGTTGTCAGATTCAGGTAAACTAACGTTAATTTAACTAGCTATGTGTTTGTTCGCCTAACGTTATATTTATGAAGTCCGTTCTATGAATACATTTAAGATCAGTAACGAGCAGTTAACGAAGTACAACGAATTTTCCATGATTACCATTGTCCACCTATTTATTTCATATTTATGGTAGTACAAGATATTATGGTACATTACAATATCTCACATTATTCGTGTAAATTACAGAGATTGCAGGTGACAGCAGGCCAGTTAGCTACATTTCTCATTCAGATATTGACCTGCGTTTTAACACTACAGTTAGAGGGTGTATACAGTTTTGTTTTTAATGCATCTCTCTCACTCACACTCACACACACACACACACACACACACAGTTCTAAGTATGGGTCCCATCATATATTATTTCACATGATGTATTTTAAGTACTAATGTAAAAATGTTTAATTATTTCCACAGATGTATCGATGGCAGCCAGTGATGCAGTGAACAGCTGTGAGGGTGATCACATCCACATGCCCCTGATCTTGCTGAAAGTCACCAGAAGTTACCTGCTGTAATAGTTATTTTTATGAACCTTTACAATGTCACCTGACATTACCTGCTGTGAATAGTTTTTTTTTTATCTTAATTTGATCTTTTTTTATCTTTAATCTCTGATTTGAAGGAATAAGTCATGTCAAGTTTGCAAGTTAATTCTATCTTGGTTTATTACATATGGAAATTAAACTGTGAAATTTTACAGGATGGTCAGTAGAAGGTGTCTCTTGCTTCCTGAAAACAGCAAACACTGATCAACAAATCACAAATGATTTTATACAACTTATAATAAATTATACACTTTCTAAAACACAAATCAAAGTCTGTCTCTTGTTTAACACAACTGAATTAAAACAACTTATTTAATATAGTTCCAGTCTTCACCCACACCCCTCTACATCCCACCCCAATTACCTAATCTCTTATCCTTAACTCTAATTATTCTCATTCCTGCTTATTTACAAAGCTGCAAGTATCTTGTGGAAACCAGCAGGTGGCCTGCCTTAAACTCATCTGACACATGAGGAAGCATATACTTAAAATAAAAGGTTTTGGCACAGAATTGCTCATTGTATGTGACATGTAGCAGAACTTGCTGTGATGGAACCCAAATGAGCAGCTTACAGGCCCTCAGCCCTGTATAGAACATGGCAAACTTAAAAGAAATTTCAAAGCTTTCACAGTTGTCTTATTTCAGAATCATTCATTATTATTATTACACTTGATGGTTACCTAACGTTACCTTATTCATTGATTAGACTTAATGTTACACTTAATGTACACCTACCAAATCTTACATTTACGTTACATTTTGCATATACACTGCAGAATTACTAGGCAAGTTGATTTTCTGATCATATTTTTTGGTATATTTTACCAATTCCAAACCACATCAATCTTAATAACTGTACATTTTGTATGTAATCTTTTATAAGTGATATATAATCTTTTTTGGCTCATTTTAACTGTAAAAGAAAATCTGCCTAATAATAATGCACAGCTGAATATAAGGCGTTTTACACTTCCAAGGTTCAGCCTCCTGCTTTTCTAATGTGTAATTTATAAATAATCACTCACCCTACTCCACTGTACAATTAAGAGATTAGACAAGATACTTAGTCTGATGATGGTCATCAGGTCAGCAGCTGTGTATGTCACAAACACGTTAATATACTTTTATACATTTATAACTTAGTGAATGTTAACAACACAAAAAAACTAACCAGCACCCACGCTGAGAGGTTTAGACTGCTCGGCTGGCTGGGTGCACGTTCGTTCTAACATTACCCACGTTAACAGCGATGATGGATGGGACAATTTGAGACCATTTGATAGTCTTAAGAAATTTTCATCATGCTTCTAATTTATTACATTTACGGTATTAATGTTCTTTGTCATTTCGCCACAGTTATAGCTAGCTATAAACAATCTTACAACTACTGAACTAGTTACCGGACGTGCCGTATCAGTTTAGGTTCTTTGTCATTTCGCCACAGTTATAGCTAGCTATAAACAATCTTACAAGGGGCGGAATAAGGTGAATAGTGGTGAATAGGCACCTTTCACTTTTCCGGTTGCCACGACGAAACTTTGGTCACCAGATTACGTTGCAGTTACGTAACAGTTACGTAATGTTGTGAGTAGGGATGCACTTTCACAGATTACATAATGCTTTCGTTCTGAATTGATTCGTTTAAAAGACATTTCAAGCTTTCTGTAGATATATTTCTCATGTATCCGAGACACCACAATTTTCAGTTATTTCATAGACAAATAAGAATAAATGCTGCATGTGCACTGTTTCGGTTTTTCTGTAGATATGTTTGTTAATGTATCATGCGATATATTGCCCAGCCCTATTTTGTTTTTTTGTGTTTGAAATAAGATTATTTTACTTGTTTCAAGCAAAAACTCACTTAATTTTGATTTCTTTTTTGTGAAAAGACAACAATTTTTACTTGTCTAGAAAATCCTTCTTGATTTAAGAATTTTTTGATATTTTGGCTGGAAACAAGAAAAAAAAATTCCTTTTTGAAGTGTATTAATTATTTTTTTTTTGGATTGTATTAATTTTTTTTACTCTTTTAACAGCCCTTTTTCACGTTAATTCACTCTCTGTAAGACCACATGTTTCAGTACATAATCGTTTCTTTAATTAATTATAATCTCCAAAAGTGTCTCCTATTTGAATAAATATCGTAAAGAATTTATAAAATTAGGAAGACACATCTTACACAAGTCTGTTTTACTGTAAAGCACATTCATGCCAGAGATCTTTTATTTACTCTTCGGCTAACCAAAATCCGCCAAATATTTAATTTTTTTTCTGGCAGGCCAAACAACAGTAACGGCTCAGCCAAACAGATACAATTTGCTTTTAGTTTCTTTTTGTTGGCCAGACTCCCAGCCAGAGCTCAGCCAAATGCTGTTTCACACCAGACTGTGAACAAAACAGTGCCAGAATTAAGCCAGAAGTGCCGAATGTAAGCCAGACTCGGCCCACACTCTGTTGCTTTCTGGGCATCTTCTGTCCTTGAGAACTGGGTCATGGACTGTGGGGCTTGATGGTTCTGCCTCCCCAGTTTAAACAAAAGCTATACCTTTTCAATTTCCACACCAAGTTTTAGAGGTGACATAGTCCTATTGAGGGAATAGACATAATCGTGTAATGCTGGGCAGGTTTAAGGGGTCATAAATTTAAAGATATATCTTTCTATCATTTTGAAATATTAAATAACAAGATTTTGGATAGATGACGAGGACTACATAGTAGCTTAGGTGAAGGCAGTGTTTAATGTTTCGAATTAATATAAAAATAAGTAAAAACGAGAGATGGAAGGGACTCACTGATGCTTTCTGCTGTCTCTGCTGCTGTCTCCACTGCTCCCTTTACTTATGCCTCTGTTGCTCAGTGATTCTGGGATTTGCTACCTGTTGTGGGTAAACTTTTGTCACATGTGCTCCCTGTAGTGTCCCAGAATGCACAGGTGCTACTTTTGAGGTCCTAGAAGGCATGGGTGATCCCTGGATGGCAGAGACGAGCATGCTCTTAAGCTAAGTAATGCTCTGTTTTCTTGAGTTCATAGTTTTGGATGGCACTGCTGCTTCCTTTGGGGGCTCACTGCCCCTGCCAGTGGGAACATGGCAAAGCACTCCTGCTTCCTGTGGGGGTCCCAGCATGCATAGGGTTCCTGTTGAGGTAAAGTGCTTCCTGTGGGTTCTTGGAAAGCATGGGAGCACCCTATACAGGAGAGGCTTGAGGCATCTGTTGCAGCAACTCCTCCTTCAGCTGTTAAAGTCTCTTGAGTCTTTGCCTTTTAAGGGTCTTTTGAGGCACAGGTGCTCCATTGTGAGAAGAGGCTCGAGCTGACAGCTGCAGCAGCTCCTTCTTCAGCGGCTCAGGGATTTTGAATGTTTGCCCCTAAGAGGTCTTGATGGGTGTTGGTGCTCCTTGAACAGACGTGGCTTGAGGCTTCTGCTGCAGTAGGTCCTGCCTCAGTGGCTCAGGGATCTTTAGTTTTGGCACCTTTGAGGCATGCACAGCTTGTCTCTTAGAGACTTAGTACACAAGGTTGTGTCTAGAGACAGTGTGGGCACTGGTTCTACTTGTTGAGACCAAGCAGGCACAGTTGCTCCTAATTCAGAAGTGGCCTTCAGTAGATGCTTCCTCAGATGCTCAGGGATCCTGGATTTCCTTTTCGTTGGGAGTCAGCAGGCACAGGTGCTCCCTATGGGGACCTAGCAGGTTGAGGTGCTACCTGAGGCTTCTTCTGCATTCACTCCATCCCCCATCATCCTGTTGTGTTTGTGTTACTGTGGAAACTCATCAAAATGGCACTTGTAATAAAGCCCCACTCATGAGTCGCCTGACTCTGCCTTCTCAGACCCAGCAAGCAAAGGGTGCTCCGAGGCTTCTTCTGCCTCCTCTTCCTCTGGTGCTCCATGGTCTTCAGAACTGTATCTGAGAAGCCTGAGTGCAGAGACTCTGCCTTCTTAGATGCATCGTTTAAGACCATGAGGTGTGGTCCCTCTTCTTGGTACAGGCAGGCACAAGTGCTCACTGTTGGGACCTGGAAGGCATGGGTGCACCCTGTGTCTTTCTCTGCCTGACTGCTCCTTGGGCTTAAGTGATGCATCTGGGAATCCTGAGTGTGGGGCTCAGCTTTTTCAGATTCATCAGTGAAGACCAGGGATGTGGGACATGGAACTTCACCTGCCTCCATTGTTCCCGACCACTGCATTGAGGTTAGGTCCCTATATTCAGGCTCTTCAGATATAAGAGAAGAAATCTCCATTGTTGCCCACCACCTCGCTGCAGCAAGGACAGAGGTGAGCTCATCTGAGTAATCAGGAGATGAGGACTACACTGCACTCTCAGGAAAACTGGTGGGAATGGTTGACATATAGGGCTGGCTGATATGACAAAAATCTCATATCGTGATGTAAGTCATCTCATATCACGATATAGTACCTTTTCTGTAAATTCAATCAATTAATAGTCCTTTCCATCTGGTCAATATATATAAACTATTTCTTTTTTTTACATTTTAAAGTATATATTTTATGAGTAAATGTACTCACTTATTATTTTTCTTACTTTGTTTAGAACTTCTGGGCAAATGTTTGATTAAGAATGTAGAAATATAAAATAAATAATAATGAAATATAAAACACTACACTTTTCATAAAAAAACTATGATTACAGGCCCAACATAAAATATTGCTTAATAAAAATGCAAAATGTAAACATTGTACTTTCACAAGTTTAAAAATGTAGCAGCAATATAAGGCTCACAACATAATTAAACTATAACAAGAAAACAAGCCACACCTTTAAGTCTAAATTATTGAATAAAGGACCAACATAAAATATTGCTATATAAAAGGGCAAATGTAAACATTGTAAGCAAAATAATCTTGTTTTCTGTTTGAAATAAGATTATTTTGCTTACACCATTGACAGATTATTTAGCATTTATTTAACTCACTTCATTTTGATTTTTTTTTTTTTATGAAAACAAGACATCAATTTTTACTTGTCTAGAAAATCCTTCTTTAAGAATTTTTAGATATTTTGGCTGGAAACAAGGCAAAAAAAAAACTTAGCTTGAAAAGCCTTTTTTTTTTTGCAGTGTATACTTGGTCAATAGAACCTTTTACCAAAAAATGGTTTCATGTAGAACCCATTTGGGAGCAAAGAACCTTTTTTATTAAAATCATTTAATAATTAATGTTTTATGGCTTAAGCGTAAACTAAAGATTACACAATAATTATAGGCCTACACAACACATTCACAAAGCTATTTGAGTGACTGCTGTAGTCAAAAATGAGTCAACAAATATTAATATCTAGTCAATGTATGATTTTAGATTTTTATGCAAGTTTGCACATGATGAAACTTATATTTCCTAATACATTATAGTTTGCTTTTTGACTAATCATTTTGTGAAATAAATAAACTAGGAGTTTTCTTTATTTTGTATTTTTTGAGTTCATTTTTCATACTGCGGAGTCCGCCATTTCTGCCTGTTCATACATTGGTAAGTTAATTTTTTACATGTTTTAAATCATATTACTGAAATATTTAGTATCCTCAGTTAATATTTATATTTGCTACAGTAGCCCTTGGGTTAAATAGTGATACTAGGAGCAAAATGGATAATATTTACCTCAGTTTTTGTGTACACTCACATGAATATCAACAAAACGTTGTGCTTCTAAATGGAGAAAATAACCCGGATGTGCTTTCTGCTGTCTCTGTCTGCGTGAACATATCGAGCTCGGACTGAAATGCAAAGCTCTAAAAGAAGGTGCAGTTTAGCTTTGCTGTGTCCGAAACTGATGGTTTATATTCACAATAAACTACAATAGTAAGACTGACTCCATGAAGGGCTAATAATGACAGTAAGACGTTAATAATGTATGATCGCGCTTTGGTTCATATTTAAGAAACGACTTAAAAAAAAAGTTGTAGTTATTATTACAGCAAAAATTTTTTGGTTTTTTATTTGTAATTTTTATAGTTAGATTGGTGATTTTATGGTGGTTTTTATATGTGTGTTTTGCTGTAGGCTATTCATGAAAAGCAGCATCAAAAAGCATAGTGCTCACTGGCAGTCCCGTTCATATATATTATATATATATATATAATATATATATATATATATATATATATAATATATTATATATATATAATATATCGCTCATATATATTAGGCTTATAAGACCAGCATTTAAACACTATAATAAGCACACTATGATTTATGTGATTGTTGATTTTTGTTATTTTTATTTTTGGATGGTTGGATGGTTGATATGTTTTGTGTGCACAAACACGCAATGGAATAGGTAAGTTGGTCAAAACCTGAAATATAAATTCTCACAGAATTTTGTACGATTTGTCTAGACCCCAGTGACTGGTAGGTTTGGTGGTGGGGTTAGGTGTAGGTCATTCACAAATTCATATGAATTGTGCAACTCATAAAAATACGTATGATTTAGCAAACAAACAAAAAACAAAAAAGTATGAATTTGTACAAATGAGATCATAAAAATTCATACGAATTGGCCACCTTGTAAAATATGTACGAATTGCCGTGAGATTAGGCTTAGGACAAATGCCTCGTTTGGTTTGGTTTTTGCAATTTTTGCAACTGCATAGGCCTACAGAATATTACATACAATATAATATGGTTTTGTTTTTTCTCAGGAGAGATGAGACGCTTCTGAGAGAGAGACAAAGAAACTGGCGAAAGAGACGAGCGTGACATTACCTGAAATATAAATTCTCACAGAATGTATCCATCACCAATATATTGAACCATCTCTTTATGTTTTTCTAAAACCCATTGTCCAGAAATCAGAAAAGTATTCGTCTATGAATGTGTTTTATAGGCTGTTTTAGATTTGGGAAATACACATGCGTTACAGACTTGACAAAAAAGACCCGAGTTTTTGGGAGACAACATGTTTTGTTTTCTAAAGGCATCTTCTGTCCTTGAGAAATGTTGACAATTCACTGTGGGGGCTTGTGGTTCTGCCTCCCCATTTTAAACAAAAGCTATACATTTTCAATTTCCACACCACAGTTTTAGGAGGTGACCTATCCTATTGGGGAATAGACATAATCGTGTATGCTGGCAGTGTTTAAGAGTCATAAATTTAAAGATATATCTTTCTATTATTTTGAACTATTTATACCAAGATTTTTGGATATCTTACGAAGACTACATAATACTTAGGTGCAGGCAGTGTTTAATTTTTAGAATTAATCTAAAATTAAGTAAAACGAGAGCATGGAAGGGACTTCTGATCTTTTTCTGCCTGTCTCTGCTGCTGGTCTCCACTGCTCCCTTTACTTATGGCCTCTGTTCTGGCTCAGTGATTCTGGGATTTGCTACCTGTTGTGGTGGTAACTTTTTGTCACATGTGCTCTCCCTGTAGTGTCCCATAATGCCACGGTGCTAGCTTCTTTGAGGTCCTAGAAGGCATATGGTGGAGTCCCTGATGGCTATAGACGGAGCATGCTCTTAATCTAAGTAAGCTCTGTTTTTCCTTGAGTTCATGGTTTTGGACGCACTGCTGCTTCCTTTGGGGCTCACTGCCCTGCCAGTGGAACATGGCAGCACTCCTGCTTCCTGGTGGGTCCCAGCATGCATAGGGGTTCCTGTTGAGGTATTGCTTCCTGTGGGTTCTTGTGAAAGCATGGGAGCACCCTATAGCAGGAGGTCTTGCGGCACTGTTTTGCAGCAACTCCTCCTCATCGTTAAAGAGTCTCTTGAGAGCTTTGCCTCTTAAGGTCTTTTGAGTCACAGGTGGCTCCATTGGAGAAGACTCGTGCTTACAAGCTGGCGCACAGCTCCTTCTAATTGCTCCAGGGATTGGAGTGTTGCCCTAAGAGGATCTTGATGGTGTTGGTGCTCCTTGACAGACTGGCTTGAGGCTCTCTGCAGTAGGTCCTGCCTCAGTGGCTCAGTGATCTTAGTTTTGGTCCCTTTGGGGCATGCACAGCTTGTGTCTAGATACAGTGTGGCACTGTTTCTACTTTTGAACCAGCAGGCACATTTGCTCCTAATTTCAGAAGTGCCTTTTAAGTATGCCTTTCATCAATCTCAGCGAGATCTGGATTCTTTTCGTTGGGAGCCAATCAGTGCACAGGTGCTCCCTATGGGGACGCTAGCAGGCGTGAGGTGCTACCTGAGGCTTCTTCTGCATTCACTCCATACCCCCATCATCCTGTTGTCTGTGTGTTACTGTGGAACTCATCAAATTCTACCTTGTAGTAAAGCTCCACTCATAGTCACCCCTCTTACCTTCTCATACAACCCAGCAAGCAAAGGGTGCTCTGCGGCTTCTTCTTCTGCTTCCTTTCCGCTGGTGCTCCATGTCTTCAGAACTGTAGCTGAGACACTGTGTCGTGTCACAGAGACTCTGCCTTCTTAGATGCATCATTAAGGACCATGGATGAGGTCGGTCGTCCCCTCGTCTTCTGGTATAAAAAGGCAGGCACAAGTGCTCACTGTTGGGACCTGGAAGGCAGGGGTGCACCCTATGTCGTTGCTCTGCCCTGACAGCTACTTGGGCTTAAGTGTTGCCAACTGTGAATACAGAGTGTGGGGGATCACTTTTTCCATATTCATCAGTGAGACCAGGGATGTGTGGGACATGGAACGTTCACCTGTCTCCTTGTTGGCCCACCACTGACACTTGATGTGAGGGTCCCATATTAGGCTCGTCAGATATAAGAGAAGAAAATCTCCATTGTTCACACCGCCACCTCTCTGCTCAAGGACAGAGGTGAGCTCATCTGAGTTTCAGGGGATAGGACTACACTGCACTCTCAGGAAAACTGCTGGGATGGTTGACCTATAGGGCTGGCGATATGAAAAAATCTCATATCGTGATATAAGTCATCTACATATCACGATATAGTTCCTTTTCTGTCAACTCAAACAATTAATGTTTATAAATATGTTGCCACCACTGAAAGTACTATGTCTTTTTTTTACATTTTAAAGTATAATACCAAAATGTACTCACTCATTATTTTTACTTTGTTTCGAACTTCTGGGCAAAATGGTTGATTAAGATGTAGAAATATAAAATACTATTAATTAAATCTCAAGCACTTTTTCAAAAACTAATGATTTACAAGGCCAACTAAAATATTGCTAAATAACAGCAAATGTAAACGATTGTACTGTTCGACCAGTTTAAAAATTTGTCGATCACAGCAATATAAGCTCACAACAGAATTAACTATAGGCAGAGAACAAAGCCACACCTTTAAGTCTAACAATTATTGATAAAGGCCCAACTAGAAAAATACTGCTATATAACGGTGAGCAATGTAACAGTGTAAGCATAATATCGGTTGTTTTCTGTTTGAAATAGATTCTTTGCTTACACCATTACAGATTATTAGCAGTTTTTACTCACTTATTTGGATTATTTTTATTTTTTTATGAAAACAGAACGTCAAGTTTTTACTTGTCTAGAAATCCGTCGTTTCATTTAAGAACATTTTTTAGATATTATTGTGCTGGTAACAGCAAAAAAAAAACAACAAAAAAAAAACCGCTTTTGCTTGAAAGCCTTTTTTTTGGCAGTGTAGACGTGTCAATAGAACCATTTACCAAAAATGGTTTCATGTAGAACCCCTTTGGTGGAGCAAGAACTTGTTTTTACTTAAATCATTTAAGTATTATGTTTTGATGGACTTAAGCGTAAACTAAAGGATTACACATATAATTATGGCCTGCCACAACACTGCAGCAAAGCTATTCTGAGTGACTGCGGTAATCAAAAATGAGTCAACCAATATTAAATCTATCAATGTCTATTTTAGATTTTTATGCAAGTTTGCACATATGAACACTTATATTTTCCTAATTATGAGTGTTTGCTTTTGAATCATTTTGTGAAATAAACTAGCGTGTGTTTCTTTAGTTTGTGAATCTTTTTTAATTTCATTTTTTCTACTGTCGGAGTCCGCCATGTTCTGCCTGTTCAACATTGTAAGTTCTTTTTTTACATGTTTTAAATCTAATTACGGAAATATTTAGTATCCTCAGTTAATCCATTAGTAGTTGGCTACAGTAGCCTTGTGTGTTAAATAGTGATACTAGGAGCAAATGGAATAATTTGTGCTTCTGTAAATAAAGAAATACCCGATGTGTTTCTGCTGTCCAAGGGTCTTCTGCGTGACATTCAGCTTTTTTTCAGGCTTCTGATTGTCCAACATGGCTTTACGATTGAGATTTTCACCACCTGTTGGTCTGATCATTCTTTTGACAGTGCATCAAAGTGTGCGGTTTCGGTGGAGGCGTTGATTTTTTTTCTAACCGAAGAAAGAAAAATTCAGATAGAAAAATACCTACCTGTGTAGGTTTGTGTTACATGGCCTGAAAGGCTGACTTAATCTGTTAGTACCCATTTAATGTTAAACTGTCAACCCGTGGATGTCTAAGTTTACTTCACTATATACAATAATCCTAATCTAATCATTCAAACTATATATCATTGGAAAGGTTCTAAGACTTAATAAAAAAACAGGATTTTACCAATGATTTTGCTAAAAATTATGTAGGAAACTAATAGATTAATTTATGACAAGATTGTGCCTCAAAAATCTACATCATAACAGGAGTTCTGATCTTGTCACAAAAGTATATTCGTTGGTTTTTGTCTATCCACTTAGATCATCAGGTAGTTACCATATAACACGAAAACTTAAAATCTCGCAAAATTCATCCTTTGAAACCCCTTTTAAATCCAACATTGCTTACCATGAACTGTACAAATCAATATCAGTTACAATGTTATTTATGAAATTTTAAAAAATATAAGTTTGGATCGTGCACTTTCACTTCTAATGTTTCAAAAATGTTGAGTGACCGTTAAGGGGTTCGCCCTGCTGCTTACAATTTTCAAAATAATTACAATTTGAAAACATAGAAATTTAGAAAATTAATATATGTTAATCAGTTACAATAATAAACGACTGAACAGTTTCCACTACAATTACATTTAAAATATTGGAACTTTGTAGGATGTTAATCTCCAATAGTAACCTTCCCAAAACTGACCTGCACCTTGCAACTGTCGACAAAGATAGCTGACAAAACTTTAATATAAAATATAAATTCATTGGATGTAAAGGGTATGCATTCCTTAAAACAAAATCCCTTTTTTTTTAAGAACTGTGATAATAGAATGCAAAAAATTTTGTTTTGCAGATCGATAATTATTATTATTTTTTTACTGATATATAATAGATTTGAAAACCTTATAAAAATTAAGTTAAGGAAAGGCTCCAGCTTTTGTTTGTTGTTTTTTTTTAAAATAGGCTCATTTTACCAAAGACCCTCTATATTAAACTTGAGTTAGATTTAGCATTTTAGCTTAGCTAGAAGATCATTGAATCTGATTAGAACCGAGCGTCTTGCCTCAAAATACCACGATTTTTTTATAATATTCTATTTAAAATTTGACTCTTCGTAGTTACATGTTACTAAAACCGACAATAAAATGAAAAGTTTGAGTTGTCTAGGCTATATGCTAGGAACCAACATACTCTCATTTTCGGCATAATTATCAAGGCGATCTTCGCTGGCCGTACCTGGGTGCGTCACCTGAAAATAGCCGCGACCCACACGATCACTTTAGGCATGACGAGAAGATCCTCGTCCTCTTTGGAAGCCAAACAGTGTTTTGCTTCAACACACAGCAAACATCATCACATGTGCCGCGCAGCAAGCAACAGCGAGAATAAAAGTACGCCTTCTTTCTTGCAGTGAACATGTTGGAGCCGTAATTTGCAAATATCACACAGTGACACATAGACTTGGGGCGTGTTAAAATGACTGTTTAAGGAGGGCATGGACAATCTAACTTTTATAAAGTATATTCTCTTTGGATTTGAGAGTTTAGTTGTAATCCTATAAAAACTTCACAATCACGGGAAGAAGGGGCGGGAACCGGCGAACACTCAAATAAAACTTTCTGTGACCAATAACAGAAAACAGCGCTCCAGCCCCACATCACGGGGGCGACTGCCACCACAAACAACAACCAACAACAAAAAGCCCAGCCTGGTCCTCGCTCTCCGTCACTGTCGTCGCTCCTCTTTTGGTAGCCCTCCCAATCTCCTCCGGGGTACTTCGAGACCGGTGAGTGGAGCAGGTGTCGCTCATTTCCCAATCACTTCCCGGCCTCGCATCCTTCCCACGGCTCTCGGCCCCGCCGCCACTCGGCACTTAGTCCTTGCAACTTCACACATTTCTTTCTATGCCCAGAGCTTTACAACATCCCAAAGAGAAATTACAAATTTAAATAGCTTCATATGTAAAATAAAAAGGTCTCACACAGCTCCAGGGGGTTAACAATGTCCTCCTGTAGTGAATTAATGCGTATTTGTAAGAAATCCAGGGGGTTAACAAAGTCCTCCTGTAGTGAATTAATGTGTATTTGTAAGAAAAATATATATATATATATATAATATATATTTAAAACTTAATTTGCGCATGCACGGCTCAGAAGTGATGAACGGGAAACCCCGCGGAGAGATCAAAACAAACAATGTCACTAATTAGGAGGTACAAAACAAGGATTTGTTAAAGAGATCGTTGGAGAATTTCGATATAAGCCAAGAGAGACTGGTTTTTCCCTGTGCTACCGTAAGAAATTATTGCTTCCTTTGCTCCTGTTCAACGGATGGTGATTTCAACGAAACCTCACCACGCATGCACACCTTTTTTAGGATAAATAACGAACGCCAATCTTGTGACAATTGTAATTATCGAGAAGGGGAACAAAAAGAGTGTAGAATGGAATGGATAGCATTGCACGAATATGAATTAAAAAAGCTTTTAAGTGAAGAAGTACAGCGGTTTTTTCAAATTACTAAATATGGTATTTGCTATGGTAGGTGCTGGGTCTTATCTATCTGATTGCAACGAATCCAGTTTGTTAATTAAACATTACCTAGTGGGCTCTAATTAGAGTAGTCCTAGCCAACTATTTGTTAATCTGTCGCCGGGTAGGCAAGGCTCAATAGTCATAATAGCCACATAAATAGTAATGCATCGCGCTTTCCAAATGGCTCTCGGAGCAGCACAGTTCTATGTTTGGCGATAGACCTGCTTGTTGGGGGGTGTTTTCTTCTTGTTTTGGCTTGTTAGTTCCTTCTATGTCGCTGCTTTTTGGGGGTTATTACATGTATGTTATATTTGCAGCAGCAATATTTCTTAGATGCTCACAGCAGCATGCTTGTGGATGTATTGGCAGTAGCAAGTCTCCATACTTGCTCTGCTGCAGCAGCGGCGGCGTAGCAGATCTATTCCGCCAAGACCAAATACATTAACATTGTCAATGGACATTTCCATGCCAATCCCTCGAGAGTTGTCATGACAGTGACTAAGAATTTCTTTTCCTTGGCGTTAGCAGCTCAAAAAGTGTTGTGGGTTCAATTCCCAGCAGCTACATACTAGTCAAATATGATATATCCTGACTGGCACTGTAAGTCGCTTGCTGGAAAAAAAGCGTCTGGCCTAAATAGCACTAACACTGGTAAATGTGAATAACTGTCTGTGGTGGCGAACTGGGCACACACTTAAAAAGATTTGATATAGTAAAATTGGTAACACTTTAAATACATACATGCATCATCATGTACGTAAACCTGAAATTAGAATAATTACTTGACGAGGAACTAATAATGAGTTAAAGAGATGTGTGGGTCTAGGAACTACTGCATGAATAACACCCACACCGATAATTAAATGTTAGTTCCTGCATGTTAGTTAATGTAATAATTACATTTGGGTAAACTAAATCAAACATCAGCTCTAAAGCCAGATGTCATGAAAATGGCCACAGGGTACATTGTTTTAAAGTTGCCACAAGACGCTGTCACAAACATCAGTGAACAACAGTGGTTTTATTGCAATATTCAGTTTAACCTAAACTCATCCAACCACAATGATGCATTCCTAATTAGCAAACATTTCATCCATGTCGGTTTTGAGTGATTTCACTGCTGGCCATCCTACAATAACATATTAAGCAGATGCGGTCGGGGGAGTTTTCCAAATTCCCCTCCAAGACAAGGTGCATGACATAATGATACATCGTCATGAATTCATGTTCCTTTAGAAATAATTAATGATGATTATGTAATAATGTGCCCCCCCCAAAGTAAAGTATCCAATACTGATACATTAACAAGTAATGAGTACAAAGTGACAAAGTCTGAGTTGTTATGATTAGTAATAAGGGTGTAGTCATGTGAAGTCATAATCATTATCTAAATACAATTTAAAATTCTCCAATTAACATTTACAAAGATGATTCTTATTTTTGCAACCAGTATATCCAAGATACAAATTGTGACAGCACTTAAAACAGCACAGGAAATTTAAAGGTTCAACACACCTTTTATGTAACAAAGCTTGTTAAATAGCAGTGCACCTGAATCAAGGTAACAAGTTACTTGTATTTTACCTGTTTTTTTACTTAAATCTTACATAAACACAATCAAATGTTCCGTTTAGTGTTATCCTCTAAACAGGAAATTGATGGCGAATATTTTTTATTAGGCACCCAGTGGTCCCCGTTTATTTTTTCACCAACGTCCCCTCTATGAAGAGAGGTGTTCTTTTAGCATGTTCTCTGTCCTGTTCCCTCTTAGTCTCCATACCCTTGTTTTGTATTCAGCCAAGCTCTTTCAAATCTGTTGTAAGGGATTTCCACTGTGTGGTCTACAAACCACTTGGAATGGTTTCACTGTAAAATGTTTGTAGCCCATATTTGCCAAAGCCCCCGTAGCTCTCCACTCATCGGAAATAATGGTAGTGCCTGCGAAATGTTTTACAACTATTGGGGATGAGTGAGGTCTTGATCTTCTTTCACAAGCCGCAAGTGGGTGTCTGCATTTATCCCTCACACCTAGCTGCCAAACACCCTTTTTGTTGCCTCCATGTTGTTGATGCTCTCCCTCGTTCTTACTGTATAAAAGTTAAATATGTAATAAAAAATAAATACTACAAATTTATGAAATTATTAATTTAACATTTTACACATCAGATGCGTGACAAATTAAAGTGACCAGAGAAAAAAGTATAAGCTGAAGAAAGTACCTCTATCCACATCCATCCATCATAAACATTTCCCCACGGTGGGGGTGGGGGGGGTTTAAAGGTCTTCTGAACGAAGCATGCATTTTGTGTTAGAAAAATATCCATGTTTAACAACTTCTGAAGTAAAATATCTAGCTTCCCCCAGACCGCCTTTCATATTCAACTAACAAAGAAAGAGTAAAACTTGCAGTTCAAAAGGTTCGCTACGTCCTATGTCTTCCCATTCACCTTACAGAAAGCTAACTGATGCGCGCTAGTTCAGTTTTTTTCGTAAGCTAAATCCCGAAGGTGGGCTGGTGGAAACTAGATATTTTCTTCATAAGTTGTTAAATGTTTGTTTGTTTTTTTCCAACGCATCACTTCGCTTCAAAGGCCTTTATTCCCCCCCAAGGGGTTGTGGAATGTTTATAGGGAGGGTTTTATTTTCTTCGCTCATACTCGTTTTGGTCCCCCCACTGCCATTATAAACCTGCGATTGGTTCACAAAAAAAAAAGTCATATACGGGGTTAGAATGCTTAGGGCGGTAAAGCTTGGGGTTTTTCATTTAAAAAACCTCTACATTGCAGTAAATCCCCAAATTTTGCGACTAATCAAACTCGGGCTAATTTAGACTTTTTTAGTCCCCAATGCTAAAATTCTCAGATTTTACTCGCCGTGTGTTTTGGGAGCCAAATTTAAAAGTTTTCAATAATTTTTCACCGGGAAAAACACTCGACTGACGCTTTCAGGTTTCACCCCCATAACATGGGTGCTATTTTCTTTTCATCTTAAGGGTGCGCAGTGCCCCTGTTTGATGTCCGTAAACTTTTAGTGTAAGGGCGCACCGTCCATCACTTTCTGAAAGCGAAGCCAAAATCTACATACATGCAAAAATTGACCCCAAAAATGGAAATCTTTTTTTTTTTGTATTTTCCTGTAAAAATAGGATTCCTTTGGATTTTTTTTCATTTACTTTACCTTTTAAAAATGCTTTTATCCAAAGCGACTTACAGCCATTCAGGGTAACATTTTTTTACCCAATTTTTTAACGGTAATTTTTCCTGCTTTTAAGAACGCCAGTTTTTTTATTGTGGGCAAATAATGGCAAACGTGTGCTCCCCCCATTTTCGTCCCGTTTTGAAGATAGATCTAACAAAATCGGTCCAAACGTTTTAAAAAAGCTTCCTACCCGCCTTCAACTATGTATCTGCATCCCTGCACCCCGTTTTGCGCAACAGATCTTTTAAAACCCTTCCCAAAACGCGTGCGACAGAGCTAAAAAGGCAACAAACTCACACCGTCCTGCCCCGGTATTTGGGATACATTAAAAATTTTTTTTAATGGTCCCGCTTAGTTAACACCCCCCATTCAGATGACCAACTCGACTACTTTAATGAAACCCTCCTAAATCCCCCGGTTCTTGCTCCCCCACTCCCGGACAGGGGTTTACTTTATTTTTAACATGGCTGGAATTGAGAAACCCCTGAGTACCCATTGAGGATGGTCTCTGTATCCTGGGCTGTTAGCAGAAAATGCGTCCGGGGCGTGGCTTTGGCGGGGGGTCGAGGGGGGTGGGCTTTCGCTTTCCAGTCATCAGGCAATGTTTAAATTTTTCCAAGTTTTCCTCTGCACCTTTTAAACCAGTTTTTCCCTTAGTTGATTACTAAAAAAATGAACTTTTTCCCCGACTTCTAATTTTTGAATGCACCTTTTTTGGGGGTAATGACGTTAAAAAAAGTCATTTCAATTTAATTTTCCTTTATTAATTTATTCTTTTTTGAATTTTAAGGGGCAAATACACACAGAAAAATTTCCCCTATCAAATTCCCCCAAAAACTCGGCCTGGGGCTTAATTTCCCAATATTTAAAGACAAAGGGAAAAAAATTTTTGTTGTTTTTCGCGTTTCTATTTTTAAATTTTATTTTTATTTTGAATTTGGCTACAAACTTTTTACATCAGGTTTTTTGGTTTATCTTAATTCCCAATTGAAAACGCAAAATGTGATTTTCAAAAAATTTTACAAAATTTCCTTGGGTTTTTACCTAAACCTCTTTACTGGGAGTTGTCATATAAATTGGAGGCTATAATTTTTAATTTTTCCTTTCAAAAGGGGCTTTTGCAGATCGCTTTTTTTTTAAAAAAAAGAAAAATCCTCACCTTATAAACCCCATTGATTTTCCCCGTATTTTCCTCCTTCGACTCCCTCCGGGGCTCTAAACACATTGTTCTATACATACACCAGTAAGCCTCATGATGGAGAAGACAATATTTCGTCGTTTCAATCACCCGCGCTCTCTGTTGTTTTGTCTCATACTGATTTATTACAAACGGGTAAAATGTCGTTTCTTTAAATAGTAACATATTGTTTTGAATTCAGTTCAGTACCTATAATATTTCCAACCTCACAGTCGTGTACTGAGCTTTGAAGCAAGCAGGAATAGCTGGAGGATACATCTGAACCGAGAATCTGCTGCTGTGAGATGATGCTTGTTAGAGAAGGAGGAGAGAAGAGGACACGTTGGACCAGAGACCTGGAGAAAAAAAATAACAAACACGAGGACACCAGAATACCTGAGAATAAAACACAGGACCAGAAGCCTGTAAACGAATAAAACCACTTCGAACCAGAAACCTGATATAATCACGAGGATGGGGACCAAAAACGAGTATCCCGGTCGTTGTGTAGCATAACCACGACAGACTTAACCTTAAAACACCAAATTTAGGACTAGAGACATCTATATAAAGCCACCAACGAACAATACCCCAGGGCGTTACCCCCCCCCATCGGCCGAGCTCTTACATTTGGGGGGGGGGGTGTGGGTAGGCCTGGCGGGTGATGACAAAAAAACATATATCAGCATGAAGCTCGTTGTTGCGTAGCCAGCCGCACGAGAGCAGTAGCAATCATGTAAGAAGCGTCATAGAAATATCACCATACGTTTATTTAATGCTGGTTGCTTATTTATTAAATTTTTATCTTTTTTTAATCATTTTTTTTGTAAAAAACGTTTGTATAGTCATTATTTTAAACGTTTAGTAATTTTAAAATTTAATATAAGTTTTATTCATTTTTTTTTTTTTCGGGTTGTGTTTTATATGTTAAAATCTATTTTATATAATTTTATAAATTTAAAATAAATATTAGAATATATTCCTAAAAATTTTCATTTTTTAGGAGCTCGTTTTTTAAAATCAGATGATTTCAGGTGACCCTGTACACTCACTATTCATTTTAAATGCACTTTCCCAAGTATTGTTCCTAGCACTTGCACTTTGCCCATTTTTCAACTCTCAAAAAAAGTGCCCTTATGTTTGCTCATTCTTTAAATTTAAATGGGCCAAAAAATCCCCCACCCCCAACTTAAATCAATATTTAATGACAAAAAATTGTTTAAAACAATTTTAATATAATTTTTTATCATTTTTCCGCAAATTTATAACTGAGACAAGACAAAAAAAAAAAAAAAAGCAGTACTGTTGTTTTGAAGGCTTAGTTTTTGAATTTGTTTTTTAATTTTGATAGTACTACTGATATGTCTTCCAAACCCGTGAGACCTCCCGTTCATCTTCGGAACACAGTTTAAGAATTTTAGATTTAGTCCGAGAGCTTTCTGTCCCTCCATTGAGAATGTATGTAGGGTATACTGTCCACGTCCAGAAAGGTAATAAAACTCTTCAAAGTAGTCCATGTGACATCAGAGGATCCGTAAGAATTTTTTTGAAGCATCGAAAATACATTTTGGCCCAAAAAATATAAAAAACTACCCTTTATTTAGCATTGACTTCTCTCCCGGTCTGTTACACGCGTTCAAAACACTGCAGTTTAGTGATATCCGTTCGTGAACAATCACTCGATGTTACCGGATCTTCTTGAACCATTCACCAAATCGAACTGAATCGTTAAAACGTTCGCGTCAACAATAAGCATTATCCACAAATGACTTAGCTGTTAATTTTTTTAAACATGGCTGACGAAAACCAAAAAAAACGCCTACAGAGTGCGCACATATGTTACTGAAGTCTACTAGGTTAGACTAGTGTGCGTGCATTTATAGTGCGTTATTTCATTGCATGAATCAGTTTTTTAAAAATGCTTTAGAATTATCACATACTTCAAATATGGGGCAGAAAATTTATTTATATAATTTCATATAGTTAATTCCAACCAAGAGTCCTTTTTTTTTCTCTCTAAAAGTCAGCATGATTACAAATGTGATATTGATTTTATACAACAGTTCAGTAAACAAGTTAATTTTAAGAGACTTACGTTTTAGACACCGTATTTCCTGTTTTTGCTCTATTTCTTCAACAAAAATCATTCCAAACACAGCCACACGCTGTTTTGTGTCTCTGAAAACACAACGGTGTTTTTGTTCTGAATGAATCGCCCCTGTAAATGATTCAGTTCAAATGCAATGACTCACTTAACAGTTTTAAGTTACTAGGGGTTTTAATTTCACATTTAATGTAACTTTTCGGTTTTTTAAATAATTTCAAAAAGTCATTTTTTAATGTTTTATGTTTAAATGATCAAAACATTATTTATGTATTAAAAGTTAAAGTATTCCGTGTCCCTCAGAGCTGCTTAGACGTGTGTATTAGATTAGGTGTGGGAAATGCATCCAAATGCACTTTTAATGTCACTTCTGTTTTCCTTGCATTGCAAAGATCGATTTTTTTGATACTGATTTCATTTGCTTGGTAAAAGCCCAAATGCAAGAATTTGTTTGGGGCAAACTTTTAGAAAAAATGGCTTAAAAGTAAAAATGGCCATAAAACTAGTTTTGGAAATTATTCATTTCTATTATTGCTGTGAACTTAACACACAGAATGGGAAAAATTCAGGAGCCATCTGTCAGCACAATTAGAGATAAGATGTCAACACAACAACACACTCTATAGCAAAATATTATTTAATTACAGTTATCGATAAAATCCCAGAAAACGATCAAGATATTTTTTGTCAAAATCGCATACCCCTAATTTATATATTTAATTGAATAATATTTTATTGATAATAATTGTTAAAATTAATATAATAATACTTTTGACTCATCCAAGTTTTTTAAAAATTGTTTAAAGGTTGAAGTTTTAAGGTTAGCATCTTAAAAAAATTTTTTTTTTTTTTTTTGGTAAAAACTTTTTAAATTTGCACTTTTTTTTTTAAACCTGTCTTTATTGATTTTGTACATTACCCCCAAAAAAAAAAATAATAAAGTAAGGGTCTTAATTCTAACACTGATGCAATTTAAGCCAGTTCACAAAAACAGAAAATTGGACGTTCC
This sequence comes from Cyprinus carpio, assembly GCF_018340385.1. Taxonomy (NCBI): domain Eukaryota; kingdom Metazoa; phylum Chordata; class Actinopteri; order Cypriniformes; family Cyprinidae; genus Cyprinus; species Cyprinus carpio. The sequence continues at coordinate 541,719 of NW_024879238.1, read as the reverse complement.
TTAAAAAATTCCAAAAAAGGATTCCAACTTTGAAAAACTTTTCGGTTTTCCTTAACAAATTGAATTTTTTTAAAACCCAACTTTGAAAATTCCTGAACCATTTTTTAAAAACTAGGGCTTTCTATAGTTTTCCAAGGGTGCTCTGGATTTTTGCTTGTAAAAAACAAAAATCAACTTTGGGATAAGTGCAAGTTACAGGAAAATTTTTTGGTATACAAAGTTTGGGGACATTAGGAACATTTTGTTTAAAAACCAGTGATTAAAAGTCTAAAACCTTTCCCAAAATTTTAAACTGGGGACACCCAAAACAGGGTATTTTCCCTACTCTGGGTTGCATTTATACTTTGTTTGGAAAATTGGTTAAAATTTATTTTAAAATTTGGAGTTTTACACTCTCATAACCTTTTTTGAATAATTTTAAACCCTTTGTTTTAAATTGTCGGCTGGGCCTTAGACAAAACCGCTTCACCCATTTTTCTCATTTATGTTTGGGCCCCAAGCCAAAACGTTTGTCTTTTTTTTTCCCCTGCAGTTAGGGGAGAAAAAAAGGAAATTGTTACCAAAATTTAAGGGGGTTTTTTAAAGTAATTTTTTTCTAAAGGGCCCAAATCCGGAAGGTGAGAATTCGTGTTTATTAATAAAATGCCAAATTTTAAGATTTTAAAAAAAGTATTTTAGGTAAATCAAATTTTGTCTTAAACCAAAACTGAGCTTTTTTATTGTTGAATAAATCTACCACCTTTTCAACCCTTTTTACCCCAAAATTTTAAAAAACAGCATCATGCTTTCCGGGTGAAAAAGAAGTGTTTCCCTTTTTGAACTTCACTCATCTGCTAGGGGGAAAACCCCTTTTTTCCTCGTACAAAGCCTTTTTTAATAACGCAGTGCAAGCACGCCTGGTTTAATTTGTAAACTTATTGAAAACCCAATGACAGTGGGCATAGCTGTGCGACCGGGGCGTGCAATGCCCAAAGCCCCCCAAAAATGGAGGGGGTGAAGGGCTATTGCAGCAAATGCCAGGGGAAAAAGACTTTTCCTTCGCGCGCTTCGCTGGACCCCTATAACCTTTCGCCCAGGAACAAGCTCTCGCCGTCAAGGCACCCAGCGGCCGCTGAGATGCCGATCCCCTCAGGGGCCGGGCGCTTTGGGGACACCGTCTCTAGCGCCTTTCCCACCACCCCGTTTCTCAGCGGACCCCTGCCCCACCCGGGGCGATTCTAAAGAGAAATTTCCAGGGGTTTTCACCACCCTTAAAAGAGGGGTTTTAAACCGTACTTGGACCCATGAGCCAAGCTGGATGGATGCAAGCTTTTCTGATCCTCTCCAAAGCTGTGGGGGAACTCGTTTAGGGGGGCTCCCCCTAAAGACCAATGGGGCAGCAGACTGGACAGGGCCTGCCGGGCCCCTAGCTCCCACCGCCCCCCTCCCCGTTTCCCCTGAGCTACGCGACTGCAAAGTATTGGGGGCCCCCTTTTGGGCGAGGGACTCCCCTCGGACCCCCCCGTGGGCCCGGAGAAGGGCCCCTTTATGGCAAATGCCACCCTGGAAGGCCCTGGGGCTGCTCACCTTCCCCCCCACGTGTAAAAGCAAAAAGACCCCTTTCCCTAAGCCTTTCCCGGTCCTCTGCCAGGTAACCCCAAGGAGCCAATATTCCGGGCCAACTGTTCAGGGGCAACCTGGCCATTCTTCGGGTTTTTCCGGCCCAAACCCCTTCTCCGGCCCCCTTTATGAGTTGTCGACGCTCCACGATTTGCCCGCTGCCACCGTAAAGCCCCCCCCAGGCCCAAGGAGGGCCTGGCCAACCTATTTCGGGAGGGCCCCTGGGCCTCAATTTACGAGACGAAAGCGCAAGGGCCTTTTCGATGGTACCCCACCGGTTTTGGGGTGAGAGGATTCCCGGGGGGTTTCCCCCCAACCAGAATCGTCCCCCCCTTTCCCAAACCCCCAGGCTCCCCCCCGGGCCCCCAGTATGGCCCAACCCCCAGAGAAAAGCCGCCCCTTAAAAACCTAACGGGGGTGGGTTTAGAGAGCTCACACTCCCCCCCCAAAACCTAAACGCCAAAAACTGGGGCCCCCTTCAAGGATTGTTTTACCGCCAAAGCCCCTTTTTGGGGTCCTTGGACTATTAGGTTTTCCACAAGCCCCAGGGCCCGCCCCCCTGGGCGGAACCCCTCTCTCAGCAAGGAGAATCTAACTCTCACCCAGAACCGGGGGCCTGCACCTATGGTCCCTCGTGGGCCTTTAAGCCTCCCCGGGGACGTGCTACACACCTTTTGCTCAGGGGGAACCCTGTCTAAAAGACGCTCTATCCCCAAAATTTCAGCCGTTGACGGGTGCCAGACAAACAAGCCCCTGTTGGTGTGATGTATCCCGAACGTCATTTCCCAAAAGGGCGTCTAAAAAAGGGGTCCCCCCCCTTCCCCCAAAGGTGTATAGCAGCCATCGCAGCTTTCATCCCACGCTGGCCAATCGGGGGAAAAACGCCCTTGTGCGTTTTTTGAAGGTTCTGCGGTTGAACCCCGCCTCCTCCACTGTTCCCCTTGGGGCCCTTTTACACTGTCCCGGAGCACCCAAAAGGGCCTCCCCTTTGAGCCGCTTGCGGTCAGTGAACTTCGGGCCCAATCCAAAACCCCTGTTTTTTTCTCTCCATTTTAGGGGGTGTTGGGGATCTGCACCCTCCGGTGAGCCCCGCATCCTGATTTGGGCCAATGACTCAAAGGTCATTTTAAAACCCCGGGATGGTAAATTTTAAATGATCTCGGGCCCTGTTCAGAGCCAGGAAATTTCCCCCGGCACTGCCCCCCTTTTTCAGGAAGCGAAGCTGGAATTTCTCTGCCCGGGGGCTTTTAGGGGAAACATTGACGGTCACAGTGTTTTTGGGAATCTTAAAAACTTTTGTCGCTTTGGGCCCACCAAAAGGGGGCTTCAGTCTCAAAACGCCCACTCGCTTTTATAGTCAAAACTATTGCTCTTTTACTCCTCTAGGGCCTTTGGGCCCCATAGGAGAAGACCCCTCCCTAAGCGGGGTTCCCCCAAAATTTTAAGCCCTCGACCCCCATGTAAAAACCTGCGCCCCAACCCCCACCCCCCCCCCCCCTCAAAAACCCCCTTTTTTTTGGGGCCTCCAACACCTTTTTCTTTAGCAAAAAGCGGAACGTTGTGTTGCTCGCGTGTGTAATACGTACGTAAATGATTTTGATTTACGCTAGTAATCTCGTTGGGACAAAATCAAATGAATTTAAAAAAAAAAAAAGAAAAAAAATTTTTTTTATATATATATAAAAAAAAAAAAATTTGTACGACTTTCTGCAAAACCATTTAAAAAGTATTGAATTAACCCTTTCACCTAAATTTAAAATTTCTGGCGACCCCCCCGCTGTTTTTCAAGGGGGGTTTTTTAGATGTGTCACTTTATGGTTTTCCCTGGGTGATTTATTGCTTGTCAGTACACCCCAGAAACAAAGAGCTGAATGAAAGATTTTGTTTTATTTATTTTCCTGTTTTTTTCAAAATTTTCAATTTGTTAATAGGGGATGAAAAGCTGATTTTTCCCATTTTTAATATATGCAAGTGAAGGTTTTTTTTGTTTAACGCCTTTTTAATGATCGCTTTTTGAGCTGATCGCGAGGGGACCTCCCTCTTAGTTTTGCCCCAGACCCCTTCAGAGAACGGATCGTTGGTTTGCAAAACGTAAATTTATCCACTTCCCCAAATACATAAAAGTAAGTGGTGGGAAAATGGGAAAAAAATAGATAAACTTTAAATTCTACCTGTGTACTGATATGCTAAAAGTTCTAATTTTAATGGGAAAAAATTATTATTGCCTCGTCCTTTTCCATCATGTGTATTTTAAAACTCTAAAAGTTTTTTTTTTTAGTACTTATATTCTGAAACCTAAATAAAAATTTTTGGTTGAAAAAACTGAAAATTCTGTTACAGCTCTGGGGCCTGTCTCGGCTCAGCGCCCCAAAGCGTAAGACATTTGAAAATTTACGTCTGCCTGCCGGGGTGATTTTACACTCCAGGGACCACCGATGATCAACCGGGTGATCGTACGTGCGAAGGGTTAAAAAAAATTGCAACAAAAAATAGGGCCATATTTTTTTCCCCTTTTTTTTTATAGAAAACATCTCGGACCCCCACTTTGGGAACCACTGCACTAGAGGGATGGCCTCTTCTTGGCCCTGGTCTAGTGGTGTCTCTATCAAGGACATCGTTGAGGCGGCCGGCTGGTCCTCGCTGTCCACCTTTTGTCAGATTCTATAACCTGGACATCCCAACCTTGCATGCTCGGGTCCTTTCGGTAAGACAATGGCGGCCTCTATCAGACTCCGTCATCATGCCCACCCAGGGAGCTAGCTCCCTCTTAGCAGTGTAGCGTAAAGGTTCTACGGCTCTGGCCTCTCACTTGTCCCCTGGACCCCATGGTGTCCAAGATAAGTCTTGTTGTTCCCAACCGTGGCACGGCACGGTTGAATTTGTTTCCCATACGCAGTATGAGAAGTATCGAGAGGGAACGTACTCGGTTACAAACGGAGATACGGATCGAGTACTGCATTATATGCTGTGCCACGAGGCTGCGGCTTCAGTGTCGTCGTTTCAGTCGTATGACCTGATTTCCTCTGGCGATTTGCCTGCTTATATAGCCATTCGCCCCACCCATTTTGGCGCGCTGTATCGCCACAGGCTCGCGCAGCTACGCAGTGCTGTCATTGGTTTAAAAAAAGTTTACAGATTAAACCAATGGCAGTGCAGTTGCTCTGCATTATTGAAAAAAGGCTTCAGTATCGAGGAAAAAAGGAGCTTCTCCCCATACAGAGGAACTCGTTCCATATCTCAGGGAACCGAGATTACATTCGTAACCGAGTACATTTCCCCAAATAGGGTTAACTGTGATAGTTGTGGAATCTCTCAAATATGTTTCAAAACATCATACCCCATACCACAATAGTATTTTTAACAAAAGGATTAGAAGTGGCTTTTTTCAATTTGGGCAGGGAAGCGGAGTACAAATACAAATTTAGTGGTAAAGGAGCCATTGTATTCGCCTCAATCTGCAACCAAGGGGTAGTATTTTCATTTGTAAACCAAAACATTGCTGCTTTAAGTTGAGCTGCCCAGTAATACCACTTACAATTAGGCAACTGCAACCCTCCACTTTAATATGGTAATTACAAAAGAGAGAGCCTCACCTAGGATGCCGATTCGCCAGATGAAATTTGTGAAATCTCCTCATATTACTGAAAAAATTATGTGGAGGGGGTAGGGGAATTCATTGAATAAATATAAACATGTAGTCATCAATCTCTTTACATATATTATGAGATGCGATCCAAGTCTGAGAAATTGGTAAAGATGAACCATTTTATGAGTGATTCAATGATTGAGTTATACAATTACGATTACAGGAAACCCAATAGTCTAGGTCTGGGGTAATATTAATACCAAGATATCATAAAAACTTTCCTGAGCATTTTTAAAGGGGACTGGATGGGAGGATAGATGCTCTGATTCTTGGAAATAGGAAGATCATGGATTTTGACTCGTTCACAAATTTATAATTTGAAAAACCAATCCAAAAGTTTTAATTTGGCTTAAGTTAGATCAAAATATATAATGTCGTCACGCTATAAAGGCCTATTCGTGACTGTGCTAAAGACAATCGTTCCCGCGATACTTTGGTAATTTTCCCTGATATATCATTAGTGCTCTCGTTGCGCATCCACTTGCAATAAGCCTACAGGTTCAACTGCCATGACAAGGCACGCGTGCGACTAGGGCAACTCTTGACCCTGTAACGTGATAAGGTAAACATGGTTTCGAGATTAAGTAATTAGTCTAAATTTATGCCACTTTAATACAGTTTTTATATGGTATTGTATGACTCATGGCCCAACGCCTGCTCAGTATGAATATTTATAGCTATTTGTGCCTGTCCTAAACAAAGAGTTTGAAATATTTGAGCTTAAAAAATTTTTTCCGGGAGACCCACCCCTGAGTTTTAAGATTTGTTGGAATGGTTATTTTTAGTCTCCTGTCTGAATATGCATGTTAGATAATTATGTAGTCATCATCAAACATTTGATGGTTATCGCTATAGATAGAAAACATTTGGGATTTATATAGTGATTTTACAATGTCATAAGACCAATTTTCCTCATTCATGAAAAGCTTTCAGGGATGTATAATTTATATATTAAAAAATGCATCAGAATGAAACCAAAAGTAAAAACAAGAAACCCGAATGAATCAGTTATGAACCCTGAAATCTTCATCATTAAAGGGATGCTGTTCACCGCCCCAAAAAGTAAAATGTTTAATGTTTTATCTGCTTACCCCCATGACATCCAAGATGTAACGTTCAGTGACTTTGTTTCTTCAGTAGAACACCAACCCTCTACATTGCGAGTAAATCACTCGCATATGCAACTAAATCTTCACTCTGGGCGACTAAATATGCCTTAATATTCCAGGGCCAAGGGCTAATAACTTCTCAGATTTTACTCGGCAGGGTGTGAGTTGCGGGAGGCTAAGTCGAAACTTTTACACGGATGTACGTACACTCGCCGAATGCTCGCGAAGGATGACCAGTTCCACCTCACACACACACGCAAGCGGGGGAATTTGGTGGGAGGTCACACTTCGAGAAGTGGACAAGGTGCAAAACCACCTGTATTTGACCACTGTAAAACCTAGTGGTGAAGGCGCGCACACCTGTCAGCTTGTCCGCACACACACAGGGGAAAGAGAATTGACCCGCGCTAACATGTAAACGATAGTCTTGGGTTGGATGTTTCCGCGCAAAATACAGCCCAGCCTTGTGGAATTCTCAGCTGGTTAAGGAACTGGGGGCCCGTTTTTTTCCGTGTAGTATGGGAGAGCGAAGGCGGCAAAATGCAATCTGCGTCTGGCTGGCGCGCCTTCAACGCATGGGGAATTTTAGTCCCCGATTGAAGGGCATTTAGCAAATACATCAGTTTTTTTTGCGGGGAGGTGAAACCGTCACACAGAACCTCATTATAATCATGAAAGGAACGCAGTACATCACGAGAGTCTGACGTGTGTTTTTTTTAAGCTATGCTTATGCAGTAAGCAGGGAATAGGCTGACTATTATTCACCTTTCAGAGGCCGTCTCCGGCGGGGTCCTTTGCAGATGCAGCTGCCTAGGGGTTACTCCTGGCGATGGAAGGGGAGGTGGAGAAGCTTCATTTATAAATTTGGGGTGCGGGATTAACACAGACCAAAGGTCTTAAGTTTATACATGACCATAGAAGGATCTATAAAGCATTTGACGTCAATGATAATGCACCACTCGCAGTCAGAAAAAGCAAAAACGAAAAAGGCTTTTTAAAGGTGACAATAGGTGATTTGTTGGATTTGTCGGTAGGAGAACATAATATGTTGATTAATATGGGGTTTAAGTTTTTTTTTGGATAAAAAAGTCTCGTCACAGGAGAGGCCGCAGAATAGCAGCTTGCATAGTAATTTAATTAGTTTTTTTTTTTTATTTGAAGGGTGGTATCGCGGGGTGGATGGTGTCATAATATTGGTTGGAAGGATAGAGGACCAAGAAATGGAGAATGGACCGGCCAATCACAACGTTTTCTAGAATTGGAGGTGGTTTTTTTTTTTTGAAAAAAAAGACGCAGGATCATTCTACTCTTTGACTGTCAATGGTATTGTGTCTTGCATTTACATTCTGATAGCACCTGGGGGCATTTATATTTATCCAGAAAAGCCTAGACGGTCATTAGCACTGCACTTCAACGCTGTTGAGCAGGGGGGGTTCGCAGGATCCTAGAAGGGCAGACAACACACCACAAACCGGTCTTAATGTCCTGGTAGTGGAGTTAAGAATTGGTGAAAAAGTTTTCCAAAACCTCGTTGATGTTTTATGTATGACCAACATGATTGGGGAGACCAGAGGTGGTTCCAATTGCCAGGTGCTCACACACAGATTGTACCAGGGCTACGCGTTTTAGTAATACACCCCGGATTTTCAGATGACCAGACTCAAGCGGTACGGAGGAAAGGAATGGGAAAATTGCACGGTTACAATCACTCCCCACCCGGGTCACATATGACTCCCTACATCCCTGAGCAGGGGTTTTTTTTTATGTTTTTTTGGGTTTTTTACTTCACTGTCGGCAACACATGGACTGGGAAAAATTAATTAGGGGAAACGCTCTTAATGGTTGGCCTTATTGTAGTAATGTTGACAACTGGGTTTTATGCTGGTTTTTTTTTTTTGTGGAGCCCAATTAAAATGGCATTTCCAGGGGCTAATTTTATAGCATGTTTCTAAGGATCTCTTATGGCTACCTAAGGGTAAATCAATAAAAAAATAAAAAAGTGAACAGTAACAACCAGTAAATAAAACTGGTAAAAAATTATTATATAAAATTAAATAAGAAATCACAATATAAATTTTTTGCAAATAAATAATTAATTCAATATAAAGAACCAGTCTCTGACAGTCGGCGAGTTGGTGGTTAATGAATGTAAGGTTGAAATATGTTAAAGGTGAAAAATCTTTAATTTTTGAAAAAAGCGCGGCTGCTGGTTTGCAGAGGTTTTTTTTTATTTTATTTGTTTTTTTTTTTTTTTTTTTTTTTTTTTTTTTTTTTTTGTTTTAAACAGACGGAGAAGAAGAGAGGGAGCAGAGGCAAGGCAGCACTGTGCTGAAATATCTGTTGTTTAAAATATTTATAATTTAGGTTTTTTTCGTTTTTAAAAAGTCAAAAAACACATGCAGTGGAGTTATAAAATTTATGTAAAGTCAGGAACTGTGTGAAGGAACATCAGCAGCATGTCATTGTCTGGATATAAATGATCAGACGCTTTTTACAAGGATCCAGAAATGACCAAATAAGAGTGGGTAGGGGAGTGCTGGTACTCTAGTATCGGTCCCCAAATGGTCTTCCCGGGCAGGCAAGGCAAATTACAAATGGAAGTGATCATCCTTGATTCCCTTGGAGTGGGGACTTTGGGAGTGAAAACAGGGCACGTGCGTGCACATAATGTAGTCGTTAGGATTATGCACTTGGCCAAAAAAAAAGCAAAAGGAGGCGACATAATTTCCTCGTTAGTTTTCAGCTGGGTGGGACTGTTCCCCGGAGGAGAACTAACCCACTACCTTAATGGCAAGCACGTGCCCTGCTCACTACAAAGGGATAGGGATGATCACCTTCTAGTACCGGCCCACCACCCTAGGTTAATATAAAAAAAAGGAGACTGACTGTGGATCAAAGTGCACAGCTAACGTGTGTGGGACGCGGTTGTTCCTGCAAGAGCATAACCATGGATTTGATTGTTTTATTGTCTTTAATTTTTATAAGCGGTTGTGATTACAGATTATTTAACTATTTTTTAAAACTATTATATGTTAGCCTACAGTGATTATACAAATAGGAATTAATTAACAATTATGTTTATAATTATCTAAGGTTTTAACCAATTTTGTAAGTTTTTTGTGCCACTGCTTATGCTCCTCTTAAACTAAACGTATTGGTTTAAATAATTACCTAAAATAAATGGTTTTAGCGTTAGCTGATATTGGATAGTCCTCCAATATGTGCAAGCTTTTTTAGTAACAGTAGTAAGCTGTAATTTATTTTTTTTTTTAAAGGCGATATTTATATGTACCTGGCTGGTTTAAAAAAAAAACACAGGAAAAAAAAAAAAAAAAAAAAAAAAAACAAAAAACAGAAAGCTGAAAAAAACAAAAAAAAAAAAAAAAAAAAAAAAAAAAAAAAAAAAAAAAAAAAAAAAAAAAAAAAAAAAAAAAATAAAAAAACAAAAAAAAAAAAAAAAAAAAAGAAAAAAACAGAAAAAATGCTTTTTTTTTGCGTAGGTGTTTTTGTTTTAAATTCAGAGTACCCCCAAAATAATTAGTCGAAGTACATAAACATAATGCCAATAAACAAAGCCAGGCAAGCCAGTGGAGTATTTACAATAGGGGCAAAGGAGGCCATTTTTGTTATTATGTGAAATATAGAAATATAAAGGGAGGTTGTAGTTTGATAGTTTATTTGGCCAAAAAGAACAATAACATTGTTTGAAATTTTAAATTTTTGACAGATTTCTAACCGATATTTTTTGTCTCTTAGGACAGGGGGTCTAAATCAAATTAAAGCACTGACAGGTCCTTCTCGAAAAAAAATTAGCAATATTGTGGGGAAAAACGGTTCATTATTTTCCAAAAGTAATGATATTTTAATGAGAAAAATTAAACGGTGTTCATATATTTTAGATTTCACTGCCACACCACACTGAAATTATTTCAGGTCTTTTTAGTGTTTTTAATACTGATGATTTTTGGCATACAGTCTAATGGGGAAAACACCAAAGTCTATCGCGAAAAAAATTAGCCATATTTCATTCGAGCCAAAAGCCATAAGAGGAACAAAGTTGGGGTTTTAATACAAAAAAAAAAAGTCCAACTTTCAAATAATTATGGTCAGTAGTCAGTTATGCACTCAAATACTTGGTCGGGAATCCTTTTGCCAGGAAGAAAACAAATTGATGACCCTGGACCCCATTCTCATGCGGCGTGGGGCATGGTCAGGCAACTCAGCCTGTGTGGACTGCTTGAGGGTGGTACTGGAGGCCCAGGGGGAGCTTCGATTTTTTTTATTTAGCTTTAGCGGCTTACCGTTAAGCTCCTACCAGAGTGTTGGCGGTCTTGCGGCTCTCAACTTTTCTCTTTCACAATATAGCCCACAGATGTCTCTATGGGGTTTCAGGTCAGGAGAGTCTGGAAAGGCCATATTGAGCCAAACAATTTAGTAAAGTAATCCTAATGGTCAGGTTTAAAACCATTTACCAGTGGGTTTTTGGCACTTTGTGAGCAGGTTGCCAGGTCGTGCTGAGAAAAAAACGAAATCTTCATTCTCCCGTAAAGCGTTTTCAGGCAGATGGAAGCATGGGTGCTGAAGTTGCGCCAAAATCTTCCTGATAGCTAGCTGCATTGACCCTGCCCTTGATTTATTAAAAACACAGTGGGACCAACACCCAGCAGCTGACATGGCACCCCCAGACCATCACTGATTTTTGTGGGTACTCTTGGACACTGGACTCTTCAGGCATTTAGCTGGCATTGCCTTCTTCCCCAGTCTTCCTCCAGACTCTGGCACCATTGATTTCCGTAAGGACATGCAAAAATTTGCTCTGCTCACCTCACAAATCCGAAAAAAAAAAAAAAAAAAAAAAAAAAAAAAAAAAAAAAAAAAAGTACTTTGGACCACTGAGGAGCAACAGTCCAGGCTCTGCTTCTCTGTGGGGAAGGGGGGGAGGGGAATGCGAATGCGGCACCTGTAGCCCATTGTGCCTCCTGCACAACGCCTGCTGGCACAGGTGGCTCTGCATGTTTCTACTCCAGACTCAGGCCACTTGGCTTCCGCAGGTCCCCCAAGGGCTGGAAAATCGGTCCTTCTCCACAATCTTCCTCAGGGGTCCGGTCACCTCTTCTCGTTGTCTGGCAGTTGTTGCGTTTTTTTTTTTTTTTGGTTTTTTGCCACACGTGTTTTTCATTCCCCCAGACTTCCCACTGAGGGTTGCCCTGATACAGCACCTCTGGGAACAGCCCCTATTAGTTTCAGAATAAATTTCTTTCTGTGTCGTTACCATTCTCGACTTGAGGGTGTCAATGATGCGGCCTTCGGACAGCAGTCAGGTCGGCAGCAGTCTCTACCCATGATTGCGGTTTTGAGTAAAATGAAACCAGGCTGGGAGTTTTTTTTTTAAAAGCCTCAGGAACTCTTTTGCAAGGTGTTTTTAGAGGTGGTTTGTGTGTTTGTTTTAAGTAATAGTTGATTCAGCATGGATTTAGGTGTAATGCGAGCTGTCGTTTAGAGAAAAAACCTTTTAATGATATGCTAATTTTTGAGGATAGGGAGAAGGGAAAGACTTTGGGTGTTTTCATGGAGCTGTATGCCAAATCATCAGTATTTTTAAAAACATTTAAAAGACCTGAACCCTGAATATTTCAGTTGGTGTGCAATGAATCAAAATATTCATGAAAGTTTAAGTTTAATTTTTATCTTTTACATTATGGAAAAAATAATGATGAACTTTTTCACCAATATGCTAATTTTTTGCGAAAGGATCCTGTATGTTTTCATTAGCATTTCAGCGGCACATTTGTTTAAAGGGGACATTGGGCAGAAGGTGTTTTTGTCAGTAAAAAAGAAAAGGAAAGAAAAAAAAAAAAAAAAAAAAAAAAGACAAAAAAAAAAAAGGGGGTTTTTTTTTTTAAATCTTGATTAAATATAATCGGCCAACTCTTATCGATTCTATCAAAATAACGTGGTAGTTGCAGCCCTAATTAGAATGGATCTTGAATGGGAATAATCATGGCTTAAACATACATTTTAAAAAAACAAAAAAAAAAAATACACAAACACAAAACCAAATAAACTCTGCGGCTCACACACGATACATTGATAAGATTAAAGAACAAAACGCTGTAACGACGCACAACAGGACTTGCTCAGGAAGGAGATTATTTCTAAACAAGTTGTACACATGCCATGAATGGCGAAAAAATATCTAAATACAGTGTCAGTTTCTTGCACCGATGGATCGTTTTGTTCTTACACATCAATGTATCGTCACGAGCTGCAGGGTGGGTGTTAATTTAATTTGGTTTTGCTAGGTGTTTGTTTTTTTTTTTTTATGTATGTTTTTTTAGCATGCATTGCAATCCACGTACAGTATAAGACTGACAGACGGCCAACGGTTTTTCTGAGATTTTGAGAAAAATCTTGGGTTGTGTGGGCTACTGAAGAAACAAGAGTCACCTTACAGCGGATGCCCTGGGGGGTGTAGCAGATCATAACGAATAAAATCAATTTTCATTCTTGGGTGAACTAATCCAGGTTAAAGAATGCTGGAAAGTTTTTCTATAAGCTACAAGCTGATTTAGATTTACCTTTACTGGAAATAAACCAGTCTGACTTTTATTTCAGAGATGAATGAAAAAAAAAAAAAAAAAAAAAAAAACAAGGAGAGTTGAAGAAACAGAAGATTGATTGAGTGAAGTTACGAGAAGAAAAATCAGTTAATTTTTTTAATTTTAAAATGGAGGGAAAAAGAAAAAACAAAAAAAAAAAAAACAGGGGGGGAGTAAAACAGAAAAACAGGAGAAAAAAAAAAACCTTGAGTTTACTGCTCAACGTTAAAAAAGAAAAGATTTTTAAAAAAGAATTAATAAGAGCCAAGAAAATCTTTACCTTGCACGCAGTGTGAAAAAGGAAAGAGTTTTGACAAGCAATATCGTCTTGTTGAGCGTCCACAATGGAGAGTTCATACTGGAGAGAAATAAACGTTCAACTTGGGATCAGGGCGGAAAGAGTTTCGCACAAGATCATCACACCTTTAAGGATCACATAAACATTTCCACACTGGAGAGGGGAAAAGAGAAAACCTTACTACAAGTGTTTCACACTTGTGACAAGATTTTTTTCTCAGTCGGACCAGGGACAAACCTTTTTTAAAAAGTACATCGAGAAGATACACACTAAAAGGAAAAAAAAAAAAACATACAAGTGTTCACACTGTAAAAAGAGATTCAGTACTTCTTGGGACACCTGGGAAACACAAATTGAGGAGGGATCCACACTGGAGAGAGGACCGTAAATGGGTTCACACGTGTGAATGGAGATTTCCAGTCGGTCAGGAATCCTGAAAAAAACATGAGAGGATTCCACATGGGAGGAGGAAAAGGAAAAAACCGTACACGTGATCAGTGCGGGGAAGAGGTTCAGCACTAAAAAGGACAGCTCTTAGCAGGCGTCATTACTGGAGAGAAAAAGGAAAGAGATGAGGGAAGGGAGAAGGAGGAAGGGGCAGGAGAGAAAACCATTCCACATAATGATTCATGTTGCTGATGAGTTGCATAAAATCAGCATTTATCTTAAGAAACCCATGAACATCCCACACTAGTCCGAATCTGTACACATGTGATCAGTACGGGGAAAATTAGTTTGAGAGCTTCAGTCCTGACTTGAAGCAGCACTGAGAGTAGAAGTTAGACAAAGGAGAGAAACCATATTCATGTCATTTGGTTGGGACAAGAGAGCTTTTCCATGTCCTGAAATATTTGAAAAACACACTCATAAAATACACACTGGTTGTGGAGAGCGTAACATGTGCTTTGGGTGTGAAAAAGACTGTTACCTACAGCAACGGTTTCAAAAACGACCACATACAAATAAGAGGATTCACACTGGACAAAAACCTTTCAGTCATCCATCAAATCTGAAAAGACATGAAGGATCCACAATGGGAGAGAAACCATATCCACTGCACTGCAGGTGGGAAGGTTTCAATAATTCATCTACTTTAAAACTGTGTTGAGTTTGTGGTATCCCGATGATTAATCTCTGCTCTTACCACTGGAGGTCCGGATCTGCGAACTGAGAAGATGTGATGGAGTCCGTCCCGGCAACCCGCGACTGCTCAGCTGAGTTTCGGTCTACTGATAAAAAGCTTGAGTAGGATTATTCAGTTTATAATGTATATTATATTCATAAATGAAGTACTCAGGAGACTTTCAAAATAAAGGGTTTTTCGCATCACCAGGGGTTATGGTTTTCGCTTTTATTTTAATGAGACAATCACTCATAAGTAATCAAAACAAAATAAAAAATACACAGAGGTAAGTCTTCACCATCGAAGTGCATCCCCCCCGCACGCAGATTTGTCTCTACCTTCAACGGCGGGTGCAATGGACGGGCTGTTGTTTTGCACGTGTCCAATGTTTCCGAATAGATTTAAATTAAATTTGGAAACGGGACAGACAAAAATTCATCTGACAAACTACTAGTATCATTATAAAGATCCTAAGACCTTAAGCACCGCCGACAGCACCAGATCGCCGGTTTCTCAATCGGAAAGCTTATAAAGAATGTACTTTGCTACAGTTTGGGTTGAAAAAAAGAAGCAGTACACATCTCAAAAACGAAATATTGGAGTCATCGTAAAGAAAATTACGAGCCATATTAAAACACATCCACAGCGGTACAATTCCGGTTTGAAGTTTAGGAAGGTAAGAAGGGTCCACACTGAATGACATCTACTGGAGCACGTTTTGTTTAGTCGCAACAAAGCATACACGTTGTAATCTGGATGATAATTCCTTTGTTGTGTTTTATGTTTCAGTTCCTTCAGGGACAGGATGTTGTTGTGGCCGTTATGGAACTAACTCACGCTCAGAAAACGGCGTCTGGTGGTTGAAATTTACAAAAACAGCATGGTTGTTTGTGTAATGGACAGTTTTATCACAAACAGAATGAGATCGATCCACTAAAAAAAAAGTGAAAGATAGGCTGAAGAGATTGTTAATTTGAATTTCTGGCGCTCGCTCGTTACGGACTCGTCGCGCGCAAAGCTGAGCACCTGTCATCTGATGGAGGCGGAACTTAACGATTTCGGCTTTTTTTTTTTTCTTTATGTGTTTTCTTGTTTTCAACATTTTGCATATGTGTGAGGTGGTTTTTATGTTGAATGGGCCGTGTGTGTCTGCATGATTACCATCTTGTTGGAGTGCAAATCAGCTCACCATTACTGTGTTGTAATCACGGCTATCAATGTGAACGCCTTCTATTGAATATAAGTGTGGTGATTATGACTCTTAGGCACATCTCTATGATTACCATCGCTCTAAACTGGACATCAGCATTTGACAAGTGATAATAAAATGACCAGAATTCATTTTATATTGGGGTGGGGGGGGGGGGGGTACTAGACATAGCCCCCTCAGAAAAAAATGGTTTTTTTGCAGGGAATCGCATTTTTCATGGTCAATCTTCTTCAGAAGATTTGAAATAGGAACTCACATGAGTCATGTGACTTTCAAACCCATTACTTTTCTACATTGCTCCAGAACACCTGATTGCATGTAGCTTGTTATATTCAAACAAAAAAATTTAGTGTGGTTTACAACATTTTTTCAGGCACTTAAAAGTGTTTATAACTTTAAATTATTTGTGATTGTATTATCAAACTTCTGCGTGATAAAAAAAGCCCAAAGGGTTCTTCTTTTTCCAAAAGACACCAAACAAAAAAATTATGTTGTGTAATGTAACAAACATAAGTAAGAACTGTTGCAATCTTTAAAGTAGGTAGGGAGCACTTTCAGCTGTGTGAGGCCCCGAATGGGGGGTGCGGGGTAACAGGTTTTTTTTAACAGTCCACAACAAAAAAACAATTCACAGTAAGGAGATCATCCTTCAAGATCGGGGATGCTGCTTCGCACCAAATGGTGACACAATAATGAATTTTACAGCAAAAAATTAATCTTGATAATGTTGTCATTACTAGTGACAATGTTATTAAATAAACATTATCTCGAACGTTTTCACAGTGAATAAAATAAAGGTCATCTTCCCTTCCAAAACCAGCAGATTAAACTGGGAGATGCAGATCCATCCGCAAAGATTTACAGTTCCTCCGCAAAGACCACAACAATGTCACAAAGTGCGTTTATTACTGTTATATCAATTTGCATTTTTTTGTATAAAAGAAGGGATGGGTTAGCGATGAACCTGGGGTTAAAGAAACATGCCCTTGGTCCTAAACGGATCTGAGGTTGTTATTAAGGACTTTATAGCTGCGCTGTCTGTGTTTGTGGCTGTTAAGTTCACCATGACTCGTAGTCATACCTTATTATGGTTACACGCACGATCTATAACAGAACTGGATGATTGTGCGATAACTGTTATAGAAGTAGTAAGCCACAGCAGCACCGTAACTACTGATATTCTCTAGTGCTCCCATATATTATGTGGAATATTAACAGTAAAATTGTACAATTTTATGTATAAAAACCAGTCAGCTTTATATAATATCTAAAGTTTATCCCTGTATGTTCTTAAAACTTTTAAAAACACAAAATGCTCATGGTGTAAATGGTTTCATTAAGATTTATTTAATGTTGGAAAGAATTTTCCCTGCCTCTAAAAAAAAAAAGTCAAATAAAATTAAGTATATTCATTAACAGTGGCCAAACATTCAGATAGGACCCCTTCGATGGAACATCAAATTGCACCTGTTATTTTATGTATGAGCAATTTATTCGGTAACAGTTTCAATTCAGATTTAAATAAACTTTGAATGAATCATCTTATAATTTTTAGAAATTCCGTAGCTGGATTTTATCATGATTTCAATTTTAAGTCCTTATATAGGACAAAAAAAGCGCAGCATGTGTTGGATGCCATTTGGGTATGAAATGCGGATTATATATACTTTTGGCTTTGGCCTTGCGTGAATAGAAGTAATCAACTATATATTGCATAAACATTTCACATCCTATGGAAACGACGTAGGCTAGTTAAAATACCATTAGAATTTGAGCATCCGTCCTGAAAATGAGATTGTGTTGCGTGCACATCGAGAACCAAAAATAAGTACACATGTATAAAACCATATCCAGCGAGGCAGAGAAAATCCCCGACCGACCGTATACAGATGTACAGGACGGGGGGAACTTTTAAAAAAAAACCAAAAAGCGTGATTGTCCAAGACGTCCATGGGGAACGGTAAAATTTTGAATACCAAGGAGAGCCACCATATATGACCGAGGCTGGGCATATAGTAAAATAGATCGGCTAGTGGAAAATACTACAGCAATGTCGGAGCTAAGCACCAGCGATACGGGTACAAGTGGAATATTCAGCCGTGCAGAAAGGGACAGGGGGGCAACAACGCAAATAAACCAAAAGCGGGGGGTGAGGTGACCAGATTCATGTGATGCCGTAGAAACAAACGGCGCACAAGGAGTTAAGCAGAACACAACCCGTACAGCAGTCGGAAGAGGTGGCAACAGACTACCGGTCCGTTGTACGAAATCGACCGGACGTGGGAAGCTACAACGAGCAAATAAGAGGGAGGAAGGAGAGCTATCACCTGAAAAGACCATGTCGATACGGGTATCGCCGAACAGATGAAGAACACGCTGGAATTGAAGAAGGAACATGAGGATAAGAAAAAAGCATGTTAAAACTGGAGAAACAACCCCTCTCCAGCTGCTTCCTCAAACCAAATACAGAAAGATTTGAAGAAAATAAGAGCTACAAGAAATCTTTTTAACCTGCACTCAGTGTGTGGAAAGAGAGTTTGACAAGCAAAGATAGTCTTGAGCGTCACATGAGTGTTCATACTCGGAGAGAAACTGTTCACTTGTGATCAGTGCGGGAAGAGTTTCACACTAAAAGGACAGCTTCCAGAGCATATGAGAGTTCATACGAGGAGAGAAACCATTCACAAGTGATCAGTGTGTGGATGAGAGTTTCATAAAATCAGCATATCTTACAAAAACACATGAAGATCCACACTAGACCCGAAACTGTACCACATGGTGATCAGTACTAAAAAAAGTATTTTGAGAGCGGCTGAGTCCTGAAGCAGCACCTGAGAGTTCATACAAAGGAGAAACCGGTCATATTCATGTCATTTGGGTGGAAAGTAGCTTCTTATGTCTGAAATATTTGAAAAGTACACCAATAAAATACACACTGGTGTGAGACAATACAATGTGCTTTGAGTGTGAATAGACTGTAGCGACAAAGCATCGGTGTAACAACGGCATGAGAGAATGCCACCACTTGGAGAAAAATCCTTACAACATGGTCACACATGTAAAGAGGATTCAAGATTTCAGGAGTCATGGCAATCTGCAAAGGACCGGAGAGGAGTGCACACCAAGAACCCAAGCACACATATCGCTGCACGGCATGGGGGGAGCGTGGCACATTAGAGTTACATCCTGCTACAAACAGACGAATCAAACAGAGCACAGTAAGGAGAGCAGGCTCAGATCTGATGTCGGCGTGCTATCACACAGTGGACAATAATGAGATTTGAGCAAAAATCATCTGGATTAAATATGTCACTGACTAGCTCCGACATGCAACAAACATGGGCCTAAATTGGTTACAGTGGGATACAAGTTAGATTACAAAAAAACAAGACACATGTAACATGTCTGAATTTCAGGAGCCGCTCGAAAGATACAGATTCCGACAACCCCAAAGCACGAATGTCGCTACAACACCTATGTTAGTCCTGGGATGGAGTCAGTCTAGGAATTACTTATAGTAATATTCGTGTACATGCCCCAAAGTTCAAAACTTTGCATACGGGGACAGTGATTAGCTTGGGTGTGGTGGCTGGGAACAGGAGATGGCATCTGGTCGCCTTTACTGGAGATTCTAAAGGGAGCCCGGAGGGGCAGACAAACACAAAATTGCGGGCATGCGCCAATATGGTTGTACGAGAAGATGGGGGGGCAGTGTTGGGGAATGTCCCGTGCATATAGGGGGGGGTTTATTAAAATTAAAGTATTTAGTCAGTGACAGGTGGCCCACATCAAGTGACAGGACTGAACAGCAGATTGCACACTTGTTTATGTTAGGATCCTGGGATTCGTAACAGGGTCAGAATGAATAGATACTGAAACGTATAGGTGGGAATCAGGGGGTGGGTTACTTGAGGGGAGAAGGAGGGATGATCGCTGATGATTGGCAAGGCCTTGGATCATGGTAAAGCACATGGAAATGCCAGGGGGGTTTGAATAGCGCAGTAATATAAAAGAAAGCGGTGGGTTGAGGGGCGGTGGGGCCGGCAGGATAGTTACGGCAGAATATATGCATATACATTTCCACCGCCTCTGGGCAACGGGGAAGGGCGTAGGAAGAGCTCCGAGAACATTGCAGGTATGAAAGAGAGGGGGGCGCAATCACAGACACAAAAAGAACTCGACGCCGAACATCAGTCCCGACGAAAGATACCGCAGATCACAAGAGGTACCGGTAGCGACTTAATAAAACAAGAAGCGGTAGTGCCAAGATGATGCAGGGAAGAAACCTTGAATGGGGAGATACAATCTAAGAGGCGAGGCAGGAGGACCAAGGAGGCAGTGTGGATAGGGGAATTAACGTCAGCGGGGAGAATGCTAAAGCAGTGGCGGATACTCAAGACCAGCTAATCGGGAACTGTCATGTGTGAGATCATGGCCCATGCAGAACGTTAGTTTGCTCGGATGGGAAAGAAAAACAAAAAAGCGGGGAGGTGGAGGACAGTTAGCAGTGCCGGCAAAGACGGCCCGGGTAGCAAGAAAAAGGAAGAAAAAAAAAGGGGGGGGGAAAAGGAAGGAAAAGAACGGGGGGAGAGGGAGAAAGGAACAGAAAAGCGAAAGGAAGTAAGCAAAGGGAAAAGTAACGAACAAAAAGACGGTCGGAAGAGAAGCCAGAAGGGCGGCAGGTGTCATCAATGGCGTTTTGCATGTTGTTGGTTGAACTATCCTTTAAGCAGCTGCTGACAGTGCATTAAGCTACAAGCTGATTTACATTACGTTACGAAAATCAACCATTTCTACTGGTATTTTCAGAGATGATTGAAAAAACGGAATGGAGACATTGTGAACAGTTGAGAAGAAAAATTCCATAGTTGAAACGGGAGAAGAACCTTCTGCCGATTGCTCTCAAAAATCCAACAAAAGCCATTTAAAGAACGAATAAGAGCCAAGAAATATTTTGCCTGCACTCAGTGGGCGAAAGAGTTTGACAAGCAAATTAAGGTATGCAGCGTCCACAATGAGGCGTTCATACTGGAAGGAAACCGTTCACTCGGTGGTTAAACACATGCGGGAAAAGTTTTTCGCAACAATCATCGGCAGGACCTGGCACAGTCACAGTAAAGTATCCACCACGAGAGAAAACTTACAGCGCGGTGTTCACACTGTGACAAGAGATTCAGTCGGTCACGACACACAACTGCAAAACCAATGAGAGGACATCCACACAACTGGACGTAGAGACCGTACCAAGTAGTTCCAGCTGTGGAAACGGAGAGTATCAGTTCGGTCAACGAAGCCTGGAAACAAACATGAGAACGGGTATGCTTGGGCACACTACTGAGAAGAAAGGAAATCGTACAGCCGTGTTATCTTGTGCGGAAAAAGTAGTCACACTAAGAAACGAACAGCTTACGGCGGGAGCATATGGGAGAAAAGTTTCATACTATGGGAAGACATAAAACCAATATCACGAAGAGTTATATAACAGTGTCGGGATGAGAGGTTCATAAAATCAGCAAGTATGCTTAAGAAAGCCTAGCAAAGATCCACACTAGACTGAAACTGTACACTATGTGATCAGTGCGGGAAGAATTTTCTGAGAAGCATGTCAGGTCCTGGGCAGGCCACCTGAGACGTCAGACTATCAAGGAGACGCTCCATATTCATGACCATTTAGTGATATGGAAGAGAATGCTTTCTGTGTCTGCAGTATGGTGACAAAGTACGGTCTCGAGGAATAAATCACAACATTGTGTGTGAAGAGGTACATGTAGCTTTGAGATTGTGAAGAGAAACTTTACTACTACAGCAAGCTGTTTAAAACGGCATGAGAGGATCCACACTGGAGAAAAACCTTACAAGTGTTCACACCACTGTGACATAGAGTCAGTGATTCAGCAAATCTGCAAACCACTGAGAGAGATGGCACACTGGAGAGAAACCATAATCACTGCACTCGCATGTGAGAAGTGTTTCAATAATTCCATCTGCAGTTTGAAAAACAGACATGAGCAAAAACCAGTGTCACTGTGAGTGCGATTCAACTTCAGCTCTGAATTGCTGCCGAACATGCTACTTCAAAATGTGACAATAAGGAATTAAGACAAAAATATCTGGATAAAACTGACCATTACAAGTGACATGAACAAGAAAACATGAGCTAAAAAAATTTTGGGTGTTTCACCCAGATGTAGTGAGAATCAGTTGTACAGAAGACCCAGCAGATGATAACTGGGGATATGTACAGATCGGCATCAAAAGAACCCGGTGGAACCGGGTCCCCCAAAGACCAACATCAAAGAGGATAACATTTACTTGGAGGTGCTAATATAGTTTTTCTTAGATATTATTTAGCGTTGTACACCTGATCGGTATGTGCTTAATTGACGCTGATAAGAAGGGAAGTGGGGAATCTTTCAGCTTTTTATAGATCTAAAGTATCCGCTGTGATGTTCTTCACACACACCAACCATGATGTCATGTAAAGGGTTTTAATGGAGATTTTGGTGTATGGGGGAAGCGCCTCTGCCGATACAAAAATCAAATCAAAAAGTAAGTTATATTCATTCCAGTGGCAAACATGAAGACATGGACACTGGAAAACGCCAGAGTGGCACTGTATTTAAGTGTATGATAATATTGTTAATTCGGAAACAGTTGCAAGTGCAAGGTGAAATCAATATTTGAAGCATTGAAATTGTTGAAATTCCTTGATTCATTTAATCCTGCATAGTTTGGAGGCCTTATCGAGGTAAAGCGCGGTTGGGACGAAAACTAAGAGCAGCCATGGGTAGGAATCAGTATAGGAACGGGGGGGCGGTGGCCAATATGCATTCGTATCTAATTCAAGGATATGATGCAGAACCTGTCTAAGAGGAAGCGAACTCGCCGATGAAAAAACAGGTAAGGTGAGCAGGACGTCAGAGGAAATGCCATAGAATTTGGGCAGGGCGGCTGAATATAGATGGTGTGCATCCCAGCAGAACAACAAGTGAATACATCATAACAGCATTCAGAGAGAAAATAACGCTGACAATATCCGCCAAAAAGACTTGTAAAAACAAAGACTCTTCATGGCCAAGATGATGCATGGTAAGCCTTAAAAAATGGGGGAATACCAGGAAGATCGACATAGTAAGCGGCGATTGCTATTTGTTAAATTATCCTGTTCATGCTTACTTGTTGCCGTGACCCGAGTTATAGCCACCCAGAGGTATAGTTATTCTCCATTCTGTCATCTGATGGAGTGCGGGTTCTTGGCTAGCTGTGGCCACTGGCTTGCTTTAGTTTATGTGGGACACATTCAGTGCTCAGAGCGATTATCTTTGACGTCTTTGAAGAATGATTAGCTGAATGAATAACTACACTGAATTCAATTATGGACTGCCGCGCTACAAGCTGCTGTCATTCCTTGGCGCAGGTATTTACGACACGTAAGATTTCCAGTAATATTGTTTCAGATTGCTGAGGCACACATCGTGGTTGTTTTAAAGAGCTATAATAATATGAAAAGGGTGACTTGACCTTGTACCTATTAAAGACTTAGCTGATTTTATACATCCGGAGTTAGTAAGCAAAAGGTCAGACAGATAAGTTTTAAATTGTATTGCACAGGACCTATTAATATCCATGTGGTTGAAGTATGAAAGAAAGATGCAATTGGGATCGCACATTTATAGACTCATTCGAAACGCTACTGAGTGGTTACACAACACATATCCGGACCTTTCTCAGTGCATGAAATCATACTTAAAAATTCTAGATCCCTGTCACTGTGAACTGATGGGTCAGACACGTGGGTGGTGATAATTTGCCCGTAAAGCTGCGATTACATCAGGGCTGCGCTTCGTCATTAGATCGTACGTTTTTGGATAAACGCAATAGCTAAAAAAACTGTAAAGTCTACGACACCTTGCTTACAAGTATGGTAGACCATGACATCTATCTACCACAAAATACTGCCATTGTAAGTAACTCTTCTTGAGTTTAATCGGAATCCACATTAAGACATAGCCAAGACGCTCAGAAAAACTGATGCTGTCAACAGAAACTATGAAAACTCTCTTTACTAGCATCTTATTAGATACTGTTGCGCTCTCCTTTACCGCTAAAGGAGCATTAAGGAAAATCAGTACTGACCCCGGAGTATAATGAGTCCCGACGTCCGCAGATTTAATTTGTCATTGAAAATACGGATAGGTCCCCAACCAAAACCTTTAAACTTGCTATTAAGCCACTCATTAAAAAACACCCACTGGTCCCTCAAAGATCTCGTTTATTTGACATGACCGATCGTGAAATCTCCCCTTTCTATTCAAGAGACTTCTCCCCCTTCTCATCTGATCGTGGTTTGTTCCTCTTTATTAGTGCTGATCTGGTTCTTAGCATTTGCGTGTATCAACACTATCGAACCACACCATGCTTTTGAAATAGACCTAGAAGCACCTTGTTGGCCCATAATGGAAGTGTCAGTAAATATCATGGTTCAAATTGTACTTGATCTTACCCACTATCGCAATATTTGTTTTCACATTTTTTGTAGGCAGTGAACCGAAGATGTATCATAATCGATCACTAAGCGCAGTATCGGAGTAAGACCTCAATGCTCAGTACTATGGTTGTTTACTTATGTGCACACTGTTGTCACGGACACTACGAGTTATGCACCACCTGGGCTTCGTACGCCGTGTTTTGGTGGTTCAGTTGCTACAGCCATACACGGGGTGTATCCAGGTAAATTGGGCACGCATGTGCACAGGCAAAGTTTACACTGGTTGTGCTGCACTCCTTTGTCTGATTACAACATTACATGCAGGTACTGGCTTGGAGACTTTACTATGAATACTGTAAATGGGATACATACGAAAAACTACAAAAATACACCAACATAGCAGTTCAGAATGTTGGACTGATATATCTTACAAAGTTACAATTTTATGAAGTTTATTGTCTTGACCATAATGTTAGCACAGGTTTGCAACCCATATTTTTATTTAGGCATTCTAACCATAAAATAAAACTGTATTTAACAAAATAGAGCATAGTACAGCGTAATGGTCCCAGCAACTTTTATATTTAATAACCTTGAACTTATTTAGAATAACCTGCGAACTTACACAAGTGCCATCATAGATTTAATGAAAACCATCCCCTGACAAATTATTTTTTCAAGCACTACGCCATACCTTTGCTCTTTTGCTCTCATGCCTTTAAGTATATTTAAGGTACCCCAGATGTGCACTGCCAAGGATGATTTCAATAACGAAAGGAAAATCCACAAATCTGTTGCCGCCTTCAGTTTAAGCAGGCCCTATTTTGGTGAGCTATCCATATAAGTTTTCTGAAATATGGTGATAGTTTTTCCTGATATTAGTGACCCGGGCAGTTATAAAAAGTGGTTTTACTAAAGTATATAATATTTCTTGCCTTTAAACCGTTATCAGCAATCAGCTCAATTTCCATCTTTTCTTTTCTAAATCCGTTCAAGACTCTCTTGCACGGTTGGCTGAATCTTGGCGGCGCTGGACGGGTGTTTGTTCGGTTTCTTCTGGGCCCAGGGGGCTTCTGGCTGTGCTCTTCGGGGTCACTGGGAGTGGGCATGGCAGCGGATGTCCTGATCAGACCATGCTATGCCGTGGTATGTGGTGGTCTACAGAGTGTTTGACATGTGCCTCGTTCCACTGTCACGCATTGTCCTCCGAGTCTAGAGGAGGTGCTGGCAAATTCAACGAGAGATTGACCCCTGAAGACCCCAGAACACATGGGGGCAGGGCCGGGCTCAAACTGATGTGTTTTTTCTGATGTTAAACCTAAGCTAGTTGTAAATGGTTGTAAAAGTACTTTCTATTATGTATAGAAAAATTTTGGGTTTTAATTTGTAAAAATATTCCCAGGAAAAACAAATAACAATTTTTTTCACAAAACATTCTTTTTATAAGCTACATTAAAAAAATTAATGTACATAAGACTTTTCTTTTTTTTACACATTGAATATGCAAACAAAATACAAAATGTACGAAAGGTACTCAGGTATTTACGATAATTACACACAAAAAAAATAAATAATGTATACAATTTATGCATTTCATTTTTTACTTGCATCACAAAAATAAACTACAGAAATTAGGTTGTTTCATTGACAATAGACATTAAGAAATATATTGGAAAAACTGTAATGTACTCATTTTTTCCCACTGTTTTTTTCTTGGCTAATGAAGAATGTATTTTTGAGTTTGATGTCCTCCCTGTCCCACTCGCTCCCTCACCTGTCTCGACACTCACAAATAAAACCCTGCCTGTTAAAACAAAAACACATGCTCACTTTCTTCCCGAATAGTATTAAATCCCAAAAAAATGGAAACACTTATGAAAAAGGACAGGTTTGTAATCTTAATATTAAAATATGACACAGCAGGACATGCATACAAAATAATGAAGTGCTAAAGTTTGGTTAAACATTTGTAGACCTCTCTTGCATGACCCGCAATACAGAAACACAACAAAGGGGAAAAACATTTCCTTATATATTGGCTGTCTTATTTTTTGTGGGGGTTTATGTAAAAAAAAACCTGGCTTTAAAAACCCTTTCGCTAGGTATTTTAGTTAAAGAAACAAAAATACTTACATTTCATTGTGAAGTCCTCCACAGAACTCTCACCTGCCTGTGAATATAAACACCTTCGTTATATGCACGCAAGTGATTCTGGGATATGGTAGGGTGCCCAAAATGTCCATAGATGTACACTTCATTTTTATGGGAATGAAATTGTTAGCCTTCGGGCGCACCACGTGACGCATTCGCACTTCAAATGCGGTCTTCGGAGTGCGCCCTTCTGACTTTGGGGCAGCGACGTCGTGACGCTGTGACGCAATCGCACTTCACATCCGCATTCGGAGTCCACACACTTCAGTTTGGGACACCCTTCTTCGCGCACTGGGGACGCATTCGCACTTTAGATGCGCACTTCGGAGTCCAGCACTTTAAGTTTGGGACACGCTCTGGTTACACTCAGTGGACGGAGCGACTCCCTATTGCACACCTGATGCGGGGGCTAAGACCGGCAATCGCGTGGCACATATCTGCTGTTTTCATTTGTTTTGGTAATTGTGAACTTATAAAAATTGACTTTGAAGCGTTTGCCCGTTGCCCTACCTCCTTATTTGTATTCCCCCGAGGGCGAAAATGGGGGCTTGTCCTTAAAATCCATATTTGTGTGAGAAAAATTTTGTTTTGAGGTGAAAAAATATTTTCATATATATTTGGTTTAAATTTCAGACTTTTGTTAAGTGCTTCACACTTTATTTGTTGGGGGAATGAGGAGGGTAGTTTAAACTGGGTGTAAAATTGGTATCTACCTATTTGAATTGGATAGCTAAGTTATATTGTTTTGCTATATTGCCCAGTGGAAATATACATTGCCGTTGACCAAAATCTTACCATGCTTTTTTCGGCCGAAAAAACCCCCGGGCCAAAGGACATGTTTCGGACATGTTGTTTGTTATTTTAGTTTTTTTTTTTTTTGGTTGGCTCGGGGCTTAGTAGCAGTTGTTGCGGGAGCACATCCAAGGGTTGGGGGACTAGTCGTCAATTGGTAGTCTTCCCAAACTTGCGGGATCAAGTGCATAAATACCGGCTCTGGGCCCAAACTGAAGACTTGGGTCTAAATTAGTTATAGGGGTTGGCTTAATGAGTCGCCTACCCTGGGGGGTTACTGACATGCTGATGAGAATGCTTACGGTATCCTGAATTTGTTCGTGGTCTGTGCTGTAACTTGCTCTGTTAGCCAAGCTCGATCTGCAGTGCAGCCCATGGCGGCTGAGCAGCTCTTTCGCTGTCTGATTCCCACTGACCGTTTCCGTGCGAGCTATCAAAAGAACAACAGAGTAATGAGACGTTAAAAGCACAGTATGAGCAAGTGGTTGACAATGCCGAAATTGTAGCAGAGCACGGATTATTATATTAAGGATGGTGTGTTACTGAGAAAGTGGTCTCCCATATGGCAGTTGTGTGGGGGATCCCATTGTCCAGGTCGTAGTGCCCAGTAAGTTTCGACCATTAGTTCTGGAAACGGGCCCACAACCGTCTTGCGGGTCATTCCCGGGACAAAGAAAAACATATGATCGAATTCTCCTTATTTTTTCTGGCCTCGCATTAAAAGGGATGTTGCCAGTTTTGTTCAAATGTGCCATACATGTCAGCTCACCGGGAAACCTAATCAGTCCTAAAGCCAGCCCCCCCCAATTCCAGCAGTATGTAACCATTTCCGCATCTCAACATTGATTGCGTCAGCCCACTTCCTCACTCAAAAGCTGGGAGTGAGTACTTGTTGACGTGATTTGCCAGGTACCCGTATCTGGCAGCTTACCTGTTGCGTTCCATTACACA
Organism: Cyprinus carpio; assembly: GCF_018340385.1. Lineage (NCBI taxonomy): Eukaryota > Metazoa > Chordata > Actinopteri > Cypriniformes > Cyprinidae > Cyprinus > Cyprinus carpio. The sequence continues at coordinate 513,753 of NW_024879238.1, read as the reverse complement.
AAATCGGTCATGAAAAGCCCATTTAGTTCCTTTCTATTTTTGGATTAACCAAAAGGAATACAGTCTGACCAAGGGAGTCAATTTCACTCGAGCATTGTTTGATGAAGGCTACGTCAACTAGGGAATTAGACACAACCTGGCAACAGATACCACCCGCAGCGCCAGGGAGCTCTGAGTGTTTTCTTCAACATTAAAATCTAGCTCAGGGATTAATGGGTCAATTGTAATCAGGGGACTGAGAGGAGGGCCTGTCGTGGCTGATAGTGGGCAGCCAGGAAGGTTACCAACAAAGATCAGTTATAGTCCTCAAGAATTAGTTTTTGCGAACAAGTCTGGGTGTTACTGGCAGTCTTGCATGATCAGTAACTGATTTTAGAACTCCCGGGAAATTGGCAGATAGATTATGTGTTATGCTTCCATCGCCGGCTTCGTTGGCCGCAGGTTGGTTTAACGTGTGACTCAGATCACAAGCTACAATGAAAAGATTTTTTTTTTGACCATTGTACTGAACATCAACAGTTCAGTGTGGGTGATCAGGTTGTGGGGCTTCTTCCCATAATAGGTTCACCTTTCCAAGCCAAATACGTCGGGTCGTATAAGGTGATACAGTGTGGCGCTAACGATAATTACACAATTTTGACACCAGATCAGTGATTAAAGAACTCCAAAACATTAGAAAAATTGCCAGTTAACCTAAAACATTGAATAGACCAACCAACGGCAAGACCTAATTAACTTGTTGTCCGAATTTAAAGAATGTTTGTGATGTGCCGACTCGAGAGGCAAAATCGCGCATCTTTCTCGTGAAGCTAACAGGAAGTGACTAAAACTGTAAATCATCGACTGGCTTGTTGAGGCTGGCGCAAAATGAAGGGTTGTTAAAATGCCCCAACTTTGCAATCAGAAAAAAAAAAACATATTTACAGCCTGGTGCAAAAAAAGATTTTGGCCATATAAGCTAATTTTGTCCTACATGACACTGGTGAGGGGGTGAATTTTTTATAACTCATCCGTTTAAAAATTATATTCAAGCACTAAAGTTCTGCATAATAATGGCGTGGCCACGTGAGTGACAGGTGGATTGCCGCTGCTGACAATGACGTTGCGCTGGCTTGTGGGCTTTGGCTTCAGGAACAGAAAATTAAATTTGATTATGAAACCGACTCCTTCCCTCTGCCAAGAATAGAGGATTGTATGACCAGGTTGGTACCACAAAAATTCATAACTAAGCTGGACTGTACTAAAAGGTTTGGTCTTCGAAATGCGGACTGCACGTTTCAAAAGATTAATGAATATAAAGTGGTCGCGGAACTAGAAGGGTTCCTGTGTACATGGAGGATACAGAATAATACACTCACCTAAGGATTATTAGGAACACATACTACACTGTGTTCTGACCCCCTTTCGCTTCGAAATGCATTAATTCTATGTGGCATTGATTCAACAAGTGATTGAAAGCCTTACTTTAGAAATGTTGGCCATATTGATAGACAGCACCTGCAGTGATGGAGTTTGGGGTGACATCCAGGTCACGAAGCTCCGTTTCCAACACACCCAAAGATGCTCTATGGGTTGCGATCTGGTGGACTGTGGGGGCCATTTTAGGACAGTGAACTCATTGTCATGTTCAAAAAAAACAATTTGAAATGATCGGCTTGTGTGACGGGGGCATTATACTGCTGAAAAAGTAGCCATAAAGGGATGGACTGGCAGAAACAATGCTCAGCAGGCCGTAGGCATTTAAACAATGCCAATGGCATAAGGGGCCTAAAGTGTGCCAAGAAAAACATCCCCCCACACCCATTACACCACCTCCAGACCTGCTACAGACCAACTTGGACTCTACCATCGGAATTTCTCAATAGAAATCGAGCAAGTGACATCAGACCCACGCAACATTTTTTCCAGCTATTCAACTGTCCAATTGTGAGCTCGTGCCAAATTGTAGCCTCTTTTTACTATTGTGAGTGGAGATGAGTGGTACCCGGTGGGGTCTCTGTGTTGTGTCCCATCCGCCTCAAGGTTGTGCAATGTTGTGGCTTCACAAAGCTTTTGAGGGCATACCTTAGGTTGTAACAGGGTTTATTCAGTCAAAGTTGCTCTTTATCAGCTTGAATCAGTCACCAAATTCTCATCTGGAACTCTAGACATCAACAAGGACATTTCGCCCAAGGACCTGACGCCATACTGGATGTTTTCCCTTTGCGTAAAAATCCCATTAAATGAGCAGTTGTGAATAACTCAGGAACGGAGTCTTGACCAACAACTGCATGTGATTGGGTGATTAGATAATGCATAATGAGAAATTGAACAGGTGTTCTAATAAGCCTTTAGGGGAGTGTAATGAAACTTGGCAAGAAACATCCGAACGTTGCGGCTTCTCCTGTTTGCCTCGTGCAGGGGTAATCTCACAATAAATATGGCTAAGTGCGAATTGCGGGGGCGACTGTTTATTATCCTGGGCAAAGTGGTTGGACAAGTAAAGGCAATAGACAGTGGTGGAAGAGTACTGAAAACATCCTACTCCAGTAATAAGTACTATTACTTACCAAAAAAAGTAATGTGAGTATGAGTAATAGTACCTGGCCTAACTACCACTCAAAGTATGAGTAAAAAGTAAGCCCTTTAAAAGTACATCAAGGTATTGAGTATGATGGTTATGACTGTTATTTCATACCTTAGACCCTTGCAAAATTAAAAATGTAGCTTTTTATATCAGTGTCGTTCTCTCTTATCGACGTTTCTCAGTAAAAAATAAAAACAATTACTCAAAGAGATTTATTTTTGACGGTAGGACGTAAAAATCCAGGCTGGTAATATTTGAAAAAGCAGCCAATAATCAGGTAACGTTTATGACTCTGTAGGGTCTTCTTGCAGTAATAAGAAAAAAAAAGTTGCAAAGCATTGTCATTAACAATTTAGCTAAAAAGATAAAGTTAACATGCATTAAAACGACAAGTCTCTTAACAGGAATGAAGGTTGCAGAGATTTTAATGTAGGCGGCCAACAAACATCCTACATTTTGAATTTGTGTTCAGTTTTACAATGAGCTATTGTCAATATTTTGTATGTCCAGCCTTGCTTATTAGGTGTAAACGCTCGCCCAGCACAACTAAAAGGCATCCGCATGCTGCAGAGAGGCAGGGCAACCGTGTGTTCAGTTGAGGCTTAGCTTTTCACCAAAGGACACGAAAAACATTAAAAATAATATTGCGGAGATAACGCTGATAGACAAAGTGTGTAATGGATTAATTGGGGTGTCATGGTTATTTGAGAAATTAAAATAAGCTGTTTGACTTGCTACCTAAAGCACTGTTGCAAGTTACTACCCTATAACCCCTCACTTACCCTTGTCTTTTCCAAAATAGTTTTACGCGTTCACATCTACTTTACAATTGAGGGGTTAAAAGTTTAATGAGTATTTGGCGTGCTGTTCCGGAGCGGAGAGCTCTGAGCTGACGTCTCGGTTTTACCCGAACCAGAGAAATTCCCCCTATGTAAGTGGTTTAGGACTAGAAGTGTGGAGACGGGTGTGTGGGGTATGCTGCGAGACTGTCAAATGAATTGAGGTGGGATTGCTATATATATCTTACCATTGATTGCTGAGTGCTCTCCACCTTTGTTAATTATCTGCACGCGCATTTAAACAAAAAGCTAAAGAGCAGAGGACAGCTGCTGAACTAAAGACCCCCCAAATGATGCTGCGTTTGGCAGGCTGGCATCTCGAGAAAGGGTCTGGATGTTTGGCCAGGGGCCTGTGATGGCGGCTCACTGAACCAACGGGCCTTGCTGGCCTGCAACGGGGAGCAGTTGTAATTTGGAGCAACCGATCAGGCGAGTTTGTGAGACCACTCACAATGCTCGATGAACACTGTGAGACCAATGCTCGATGGACAGAAAGAGAAAACCGGAAAGAGGAAAATGAGAGCTTGACCAGGAGATTTTCTTACACTGCTTCCGCTGTGAAACCCAATGCTCGCTGGACGAAAGAGAAAACATAAGTGCTCTACCGGGAAAGTTCTCGCTGCGTCCGCTGTAAGACCAAATGCTCGCTGGACAAAAAGAGAAACAGGAAAGAGGAAAATGAGAGCTTGAACCGGAGATTTTCTCACACTGCGTCCGCTTTGAGACCAGATGCTCACTGGACGAAAGAGAAAACGTAAGAGCTCTACCGGGAAAGTTCTCGCTGCGAGACCAAATGCAGTTTTTTTTTTCTTTCCTTCTCATTCAATAAGGGTTTGGGGAGCTTTTTTACTGTGGAATCGGTTGGTCCTGATATAGCTATGGAAAGCATCTGAGGACCATCTCCCAACGGCTTGGATCTGCTGTTGGGAGAGGCCTTATGGGCTGCTGAAGTTGCTGCCCCAATACGGAATGAGTGACTTGAAATGGAATGCCTGACTGTTGGGAACAGCTTTGAGGTGTTTCTGGAACCAAAAACGTGTCACGTTTTTTGGATTCGTCTATGAATAGGGTTCCAGAGGAGATTTAGCCTGAGAGCTTCTCCATTGCGAATATGCCAGAATTGACTGGTATGGTTGGATTGGGGGATGAGAGATTAAAAATGTAGATGAAATGACCTTTTTTGGTTTGGTCGGTTTGTTTAATAAAATATGAAATTGATTCACCATCTAGTATTGATAAGTCTGAGATGGTGGGGTGGATTTTTGGGTTGAATTTGGAAGTGATGGCGAGTTCCGAGCATCTGAGAAAACCATAAAAGTGTGTGCGAGCGGTACTGATGGGCTGGTAGCCTGTGCGGAGGGCGTGAATACATTTGGTGAGAATGTCTAGCGTATGGGTTGTCTAGCGTCGGGACGGGCGGGCTGGGATCTTTGAATCCTTTGATCAGGAGGGAGGTTTGGTGAGTTGTTTATCTCAGGGGAAGGAGCGCCGTACATCAATTTAATGGAAAAACTGGATGCCGCTCAAGTCACCTTTGATGGACCCGACTTGAAGCCCTTAATGCTATTAAGGTAGGAAATATAAGAGGTGACTGAAAGAAGAAAAATCAGGGAAAGGCATGTTAATAAGAGACATGGGTTGTTTTAAAACATCTCCAAGCAGTCACGTAGGATTGGAGGGTTCTGGGAGAAACTGCTTGGAGGATAGTGTCGAGCGATACGTCAAGCAGGGTTTTAAACGGGTGGGTTACGGTTATGTAGTTCTGAATAGCGAGGTACTGGAGTTGGGAATTGATCTGCCTCTGGAGCCAGCGTCCTGAATTTCTGAAACAGAAAACGAGACAGGGGAGTCACCGATTTGGTTGTTCTGACCCGGGATTATTTAGCAATTATGATGAAGATTGAGATATGTCCTGGAGCTGCGGTGGCCGCGGAGCCGCGAACCAACGACCTTGAAATAATCCCCCGAAACCGATTGAGGTCTGTGTACAGTTGGATATCGGTTGGGGATGAAACCAAGTTATTATAGAAAAAGGATAGGCCGTTCCACTGGTTTAGAAATGTTAACCATAGCCTGAGTTTGTCGTGACATGCTTGAGTTATGGAAATGAGGCCCTCTAGCGAGTGAACGGAGGAGGCGAGTGACAGGAGTTGCGTTATGAAGGGGCGGCCCTGCGGAATGATGCACATTGCGAAGTTTAAATGTCCGAGCAGGGCTAGAAGTTCACGTTTTGAACAATTTGATTTTTCAAGGATAGTAGAAGAGACGAGAATTATTCGGTCAATTTTCTCTTTGGGTAGGGACGCTTGGAATTTGTCTGAATCCAAATTAATTCCTAGAACTCAATGGATGTTGCAGGGCCAGTGGTTTTTTTGCAATAGTAATTCCTAGCTGAGAAAAACGTTTTGGACGTGAGGATGTGCGCGGCCGGGAGGCATGGGAGCGAGATTATTAAAAATTTCGCAGGGGAATGGGGTGGGAATGGCCCTAGTTGTTCGCAAAACCACAGACGTTTGAAACATGTCGAAAAATTTTAGGGGTGCTTTTGCCTCGAAGTTAATGTATGTAAAATTTTTTGACCAGC